>NW_027442746.1:0-82192 GCF_048569485.1 Anomaloglossus baeobatrachus
ACCCCAAAAACCAATGCATGATAGGAATAAACAGGTAACTTTCTTTGGAGTGGAAGCGGAGAGATCGCACCAGATGCCAATTCTAGATGTTATCACACCTGTGGTCACTGCAGCAGCAGGTGAATCCACTTTGTCCAAAAGGGATCTATTCCATTCAATTGCAAATGATCTAGATAAGACAGAGAACTGCAGCACGGGGACATAGCCGAGTTGGTCAGGTTGAGTGGTGATGAGTTTGCTATTTGGATGAATAAAGAAAGTCAAAAGTGTGAAAGATAAAAAACAAAAGGAGGAAGTGTGAAAAGTGAATGGGCCAAATTGAGGTGCATATGAAGACGTATGCTTTCTTCCAATTCATTAAATCGGGCTAATATGAATCAGGTGAATTGAGTTCTGCTTTTGGAAACTGGGTTAAGAAGGGGTGCACCGTTCCTGGAGGTACTGCAATACCAGGTCAATGCGTGGAGTGGACAGAGCAAGCTCTTTTTCCATCTCCCTGTTCTAAAAATCCATTTAATATATGGTCCCCAGATAGGGGACGTATCAGATATTAAACTGATAAGAACAGATACTACACTTGATCTTAGCCAAAAGGCCGAGAAGCGATAACCAGAATTGGTTTGGGCCTCGAGTGGCACCCTGGCCTATGCCGGACACATCTTAGGGAGAGAGAGCGAGAGGGAGACAAACCCACGCCTACACAAGACATTTTGTCACCCAAGCCAACCCTTGAAAAGGCTGCTTTGCAGAGCCAAAACAAGAAGAATGGTGCGTTTTGCAGCCGCCGCCCACTGCAATGAATCTGAATAACTCCTCCTTTAGGGCGCAAGCAACTCCCCTCCCCCTTGCAGTCTTTCCAATTCACGATACAAAAAGACGGACAGGACAGGTTGCCTGACTTTCCGTCACTGCCACCCTTTGCCATCCTTACCCGTAGAAAGCCCTTTCATCATCCCCAAACCCTAATCTTTTCCCTTTCCTTCCCAGCCCCCAAACCCTGCCCTCTGTACCTTTCTCACCACCCGCTTCCCTTCTCCTGTCATCCCCCTACCACCCGGGAAAAAAAGAGATTGCCCCCTCCTTCCACTAGCCCACCCTCCCACCCAAAGAACAACTTCTTCTGCGCAGCTTGTTTTCTAGGCAGCAGCGCTATTGTGATGTCATCGGGGGGCATTGTGACAAGCCGCCAGTGTTCCGTCTCTTCATGTTGTGCACAGTTCAAACGGAAAATACATCAACAGGCAGACTACAGAAAAGCTTACTATCAAAGGTTAGAGGGGGGCTTTCTCAGAGGGCTTTTTACAGTTTTTCTATTCCCAATTAGCCGTTTAAGTGTACTTATTGAAAGTAGTAATTCTTTCATAGGCCGCCCTTTCTTAGTATTTGACGTTCCTTATATTGCGGTATGAGGCTTCGCAGTAGGTTGCAAACATTCATCACCCATGACTGTCCCCAATTGAGCTCAGAAGCTCAATGTCTATCATGACCTCTCTTTTAGAATGTCCAAGAGCAAGCAAACTATTCCTCCAGGAGAGGGCGCCAACAGACTACTAAAGAGATCATCATTACTCAAAGAAAACCCCAAAAACCAATGCATGATAGGAATAAACAGGTAACTTTCTTTGGAGTGGAAGCGGAGAGATCGCACCAGATGCCAATTCTAGATGTTATCACACCTGTGGTCACTGCAGCAGCAGGTGAATCCACTTTGTCCAAAAGGGATCTATTCCATTCAATTGCAAATGATCTAGATAAGACAGAGAACTGCAGCACGGGGACATAGCCGAGTTGGTCAGGTTGAGTGGTGATGAGTTTGCTATTTGGATGAATAAAGAAAGTCAAAAGTGTGAAAGATAAAAAACAAAAGGAGGAAGTGTGAAAAGTGAATGGGCCAAATTGAGGTGCATATGAAGACGTATGCTTTCTTCCAATTCATTAAATCGGGCTAATATGAATCAGGTGAATTGAGTTCTGCTTTTGGAAACTGGGTTAAGAAGGGGTGCACCGTTCCTGGAGGTACTGCAATACCAGGTCAATGCGTGGAGTGGACAGAGCAAGCTCTTTTTCCATCTCCCTGTTCTAAAAATCCATTTAATATATGGTCCCCAGATAGGGGACGTATCAGATATTAAACTGATAAGAACAGATACTACACTTGATCTTAGCCAAAAGGCCGAGAAGCGATAACCAGAATTGGTTTGGGCCTCGAGTGGCACCCTGGCCTATGCCGGACACATCTTAGGGAGAGAGAGCGAGAGGGAGACAAACCCACGCCTACACAAGACATTTTGTCACCCAAGCCAACCCTTGAAAAGGCTGCTTTGCAGAGCCAAAACAAGAAGAATGGTGCGTTTTGCAGCCGCCGCCCACTGCAATGAATCTGAATAACTCCTCCTTTAGGGCGCAAGCAACTCCCCTCCCCCTTGCAGTCTTTCCAATTCACGATACAAAAAGACGGACAGGACAGGTTGCCTGACTTTCCGTCACTGCCACCCATTTGCCATCCTTACCCGTAGAAAGCCCTTTCATCATCCCCAAACCCTAATCTTTTCCCTTTCCTTCCCAGCCCCCAAACCCTGCCCTCTGTACCTTTCTCACCACCCGCTTCCCTTCTCCTGTCATCCCCCTACCACCCGGGAAAAAAAGAGATTGCCCCCTCCTTCCACTAGCCCACCCTCCCACCCAAAGAACAACTTCTTCTGCGCAGCTTGTTTTCTAGGCAGCAGCGCTATTGTGATGTCATCGGGGGGCATTGTGACAAGCCGCCAGTGTTCCGTCTCTTCATGTTGTGCACAGTTCAAACGGAAAATACATCAACAGGCAGACTACAGAAAAGCTTACTATCAAAGGTTAGAGGGGGGCTTTCTCAGAGGGCTTTTTACAGTTTTTCTATTCCCAATTAGCCGTTTAAGTGTACTTATTGAAAGTAGTAATTCTTTCATAGGCCGCCCTTTCTTAGTATTTGACGTTCCTTATATTGCGGTATGAGGCTTCGCAGTAGGTTGCAAACATTCATCACCCATGACTGTCCCCAATTGAGCTCAGAAGCTCAATGTCTATCATGACCTCTCTTTTAGAATGTCCAAGAGCAAGCAAACTATTCCTCCAGGAGAGGGCGCCAACAGACTACTAAAGAGATCATCATTACTCAAAGAAAACCCCAAAAACCAATGCATGATAGGAATAAACAGGTAACTTTCTTTGGAGTGGAAGCGGAGAGATCGCACCAGATGCCAATTCTAGATGTTATCACACCTGTGGTCACTGCAGCAGCAGGTGAATCCACTTTGTCCAAAAGGGATCTATTCCATTCAATTGCAAATGATCTAGATAAGACAGAGAACTGCAGCACGGGGACATAGCCGAGTTGGTCAGGTTGAGTGGTGATGAGTTTGCTATTTGGATGAATAAAGAAAGTCAAAAGTGTGAAAGATAAAAAACAAAAGGAGGAAGTGTGAAAAGTGAATGGGCCAAATTGAGGTGCATATGAAGACGTATGCTTTCTTCCAATTCATTAAATCGGGCTAATATGAATCAGGTGAATTGAGTTCTGCTTTTGGAAACTGGGTTAAGAAGGGGTGCACCGTTCCTGGAGGTACTGCAATACCAGGTCAATGCGTGGAGTGGACAGAGCAAGCTCTTTTTCCATCTCCCTGTTCTAAAAATCCATTTAATATATGGTCCCCAGATAGGGGACGTATCAGATATTAAACTGATAAGAACAGATACTACACTTGATCTTAGCCAAAAGGCCGAGAAGCGATAACCAGAATTGGTTTGGGCCTCGAGTGGCACCCTGGCCTATGCCGGACACATCTTAGGGAGAGAGAGCGAGAGGGAGACAAACCCACGCCTACACAAGACATTTTGTCACCCAAGCCAACCCTTGAAAAGGCTGCTTTGCAGAGCCAAAACAAGAAGAATGGTGCGTTTTGCAGCCGCCGCCCACTGCAATGAATCTGAATAACTCCTCCTTTAGGGCGCAAGCAACTCCCCTCCCCCTTGCAGTCTTTCCAATTCACGATACAAAAAGACGGACAGGACAGGTTGCCTGACTTTCCGTCACTGCCACCCTTTGCCATCCTTACCCGTAGAAAGCCCTTTCATCATCCCCAAACCCTAATCTTTTCCCTTTCCTTCCCAGCCCCCAAACCCTGCCCTCTGTACCTTTCTCACCACCCGCTTCCCTTCTCCTGTCATCCCCCTACCACCCGGGAAAAAAAGAGATTGCCCCCTCCTTCCACTAGCCCACCCTCCCACCCAAAGAACAACTTCTTCTGCGCAGCTTGTTTTCTAGGCAGCAGCGCTATTGTGATGTCATCGGGGGGCATTGTGACAAGCCGCCAGTGTTCCGTCTCTTCATGTTGTGCACAGTTCAAACGGAAAATACATCAACAGGCAGACTACAGAAAAGCTTACTATCATAGGTTAGAGGGGGGCTTTCTCAGAGGGCTTTTTACAGTTTTTCTATTCCCAATTAGCCGTTTAAGTGTACTTATTGAAAGTAGTAATTCTTTCATAGGCCGCCCTTTCTTAGTATTTGACGTTCCTTATATTGCGGTATGAGGCTTCGCAGTAGGTTGCAAACATTCATCACCCATGACTGTCCCCAATTGAGCTCAGAAGCTCAATGTCTATCATGACCTCTCTTTTAGAATGTCCAAGAGCAAGCAAACTATTCCTCCAGGAGAGGGCGCCAACAGACTACTAAAGAGATCATCATTACTCAAAGAAAACCCCAAAAACCAATGCATGATAGGAATAAACAGGTAACTTTCTTTGGAGTGGAAGCGGAGAGATCGCACCAGATGCCAATTCTAGATGTTATCACACCTGTGGTCACTGCAGCAGCAGGTGAATCCACTTTGTCCAAAAGGGATCTATTCCATTCAATTGCAAATGATCTAGATAAGACAGAGAACTGCAGCACGGGGACATAGCCGAGTTGGTCAGGTTGAGTGGTGATGAGTTTGCTATTTGGATGAATAAAGAAAGTCAAAAGTGTGAAAGATAAAAAACAAAAGGAGGAAGTGTGAAAAGTGAATGGGCCAAATTGAGGTGCATATGAAGACGTATGCTTTCTTCCAATTCATTAAATCGGGCTAATATGAATCAGGTGAATTGAGTTCTGCTTTTGGAAACTGGGTTAAGAAGGGGTGCACCGTTCCTGGAGGTACTGCAATACCAGGTCAATGCGTGGAGTGGACAGAGCAAGCTCTTTTTCCATCTCCCTGTTCTAAAAATCCATTTAATATATGGTCCCCAGATAGGGGACGTATCAGATATTAAACTGATAAGAACAGATACTACACTTGATCTTAGCCAAAAGGCCGAGAAGCGATAACCAGAATTGGTTTGGGCCTCGAGTGGCACCCTGGCCTATGCCGGACACATCTTAGGGAGAGAGAGCGAGAGGGAGACAAACCCACGCCTACACAAGACATTTTGTCACCCAAGCCAACCCTTGAAAAGGCTGCTTTGCAGAGCCAAAACAAGAAGAATGGTGCGTTTTGCAGCCGCCGCCCACTGCAATGAATCTGAATAACTCCTCCTTTAGGGCGCAAGCAACTCCCCTCCCCCTTGCAGTCTTTCCAATTCACGATACAAAAAGACGGACAGGACAGGTTGCCTGACTTTCCGTCACTGCCACCCTTTGCCATCCTTACCCGTAGAAAGCCCTTTCATCATCCCCAAACCCTAATCTTTTCCCTTTCCTTCCCAGCCCCCAAACCCTGCCCTCTGTACCTTTCTCACCACCCGCTTCCCTTCTCCTGTCATCCCCCTACCACCCGGGAAAAAAAGAGATTGCCCCCTCCTTCCACTAGCCCACCCTCCCACCCAAAGAACAACTTCTTCTGCGCAGCTTGTTTTCTAGGCAGCAGCGCTATTGTGATGTCATCGGGGGGCATTGTGACAAGCCGCCAGTGTTCCGTCTCTTCATGTTGTGCACAGTTCAAACGGAAAATACATCAACAGGCAGACTACAGAAAAGCTTACTATCAAAGGTTAGAGGGGGGCTTTCTCAGAGGGCTTTTTACAGTTTTTCTATTCCCAATTAGCCGTTTAAGTGTACTTATTGAAAGTAGTAATTCTTTCATAGGCCGCCCTTTCTTAGTATTTGACGTTCCTTATATTGCGGTATGAGGCTTCGCAGTAGGTTGCAAACATTCATCACCCATGACTGTCCCCAATTGAGCTCAGAAGCTCAATGTCTATCATGACCTCTCTTTTAGAATGTCCAAGAGCAAGCAAACTATTCCTCCAGGAGAGGGCGCCAACAGACTACTAAAGAGATCATCATTACTCAAAGAAAACCCCAAAAACCAATGCATGATAGGAATAAACAGGTAACTTTCTTTGGAGTGGAAGCGGAGAGATCGCACCAGATGCCAATTCTAGATGTTATCACACCTGTGGTCACTGCAGCAGCAGGTGAATCCACTTTGTCCAAAAGGGATCTATTCCATTCAATTGCAAATGATCTAGATAAGACAGAGAACTGCAGCACGGGGACATAGCCGAGTTGGTCAGGTTGAGTGGTGATGAGTTTGCTATTTGGATGAATAAAGAAAGTCAAAAGTGTGAAAGATAAAAAACAAAAGGAGGAAGTGTGAAAAGTGAATGGGCCAAATTGAGGTGCATATGAAGACGTATGCTTTCTTCCAATTCATTAAATCGGGCTAATATGAATCAGGTGAATTGAGTTCTGCTTTTGGAAACTGGGTTAAGAAGGGGTGCACCGTTCCTGGAGGTACTGCAATACCAGGTCAATGCGTGGAGTGGACAGAGCAAGCTCTTTTTCCATCTCCCTGTTCTAAAAATCCATTTAATATATGGTCCCCAGATAGGGGACGTATCAGATATTAAACTGATAAGAACAGATACTACACTTGATCTTAGCCAAAAGGCCGAGAAGCGATAACCAGAATTGGTTTGGGCCTCGAGTGGCACCCTGGCCTATGCCGGACACATCTTAGGGAGAGAGAGCGAGAGGGAGACAAACCCACGCCTACACAAGACATTTTGTCACCCAAGCCAACCCTTGAAAAGGCTGCTTTGCAGAGCCAAAACAAGAAGAATGGTGCGTTTTGCAGCCGCCGCCCACTGCAATGAATCTGAATAACTCCTCCTTTATGGCGCAAGCAACTCCCCTCCCCCTTGCAGTCTTTCCAATTCACGATACAAAAAGACGGACAGGACAGGTTGCCTGACTTTCCGTCACTGCCACCCTTTGCCATCCTTACCCGTAGAAAGCCCTTTCATCATCCCCAAACCCTAATCTTTTCCCTTTCCTTCCCAGCCCCCAAACCCTGCCCTCTGTACCTTTCTCACCACCCGCTTCCCTTCTCCTGTCATCCCCCTACCACCCGGGAAAAAAAGAGATTGCCCCCTCCTTCCACTAGCCCACCCTCCCACCCAAAGAACAACTTCTTCTGCGCAGCTTGTTTTCTAGGCAGCAGCGCTATTGTGATGTCATCGGGGGGCATTGTGACAAGCCGCCAGTGTTCCGTCTCTTCATGTTGTGCACAGTTCAAACGGAAAATACATCAACAGGCAGACTACAGAAAAGCTTACTATCAAAGGTTAGAGGGGGGCTTTCTCAGAGGGCTTTTTACAGTTTTTCTATTCCCAATTAGCCGTTTAAGTGTACTTATTGAAAGTAGTAATTCTTTCATAGGCCGCCCTTTCTTAGTATTTGACGTTCCTTATATTGCGGTATGAGGCTTCGCAGTAGGTTGCAAACATTCATCACCCATGACTGTCCCCAATTGAGCTCAGAAGCTCAATGTCTATCATGACCTCTCTTTTAGAATGTCCAAGAGCAAGCAAACTATTCCTCCAGGAGAGGGCGCCAACAGACTACTAAAGAGATCATCATTACTCAAAGAAAACCCCAAAAACCAATGCATGATAGGAATAAACAGGTAACTTTCTTTGGAGTGGAAGCGGAGAGATCGCACCAGATGCCAATTCTAGATGTTATCACACCTGTGGTCACTGCAGCAGCAGGTGAATCCACTTTGTCCAAAAGGGATCTATTCCATTCAATTGCAAATGATCTAGATAAGACAGAGAACTGCAGCACGGGGACATAGCCGAGTTGGTCAGGTTGAGTGGTGATGAGTTTGCTATTTGGATGAATAAAGAAAGTCAAAAGTGTGAAAGATAAAAAACAAAAGGAGGAAGTGTGAAAAGTGAATGGGCCAAATTGAGGTGCATATGAAGACGTATGCTTTCTTCCAATTCATTAAATCGGGCTAATATGAATCAGGTGAATTGAGTTCTGCTTTTGGAAACTGGGTTAAGAAGGGGTGCACCGTTCCTGGAGGTACTGCAATACCAGGTCAATGCGTGGAGTGGACAGAGCAAGCTCTTTTTCCATCTCCCTGTTCTAAAAATCCATTTAATATATGGTCCCCAGATAGGGGACGTATCAGATATTAAACTGATAAGAACAGATACTACACTTGATCTTAGCCAAAAGGCCGAGAAGCGATAACCAGAATTGGTTTGGGCCTCGAGTGGCACCCTGGCCTATGCCGGACACATCTTAGGGAGAGAGAGCGAGAGGGAGACAAACCCACGCCTACACAAGACATTTTGTCACCCAAGCCAACCCTTGAAAAGGCTGCTTTGCAGAGCCAAAACAAGAAGAATGGTGCGTTTTGCAGCCGCCGCCCACTGCAATGAATCTGAATAACTCCTCCTTTAGGGCGCAAGCAACTCCCCTCCCCCTTGCAGTCTTTCCAATTCACGATACAAAAAGACGGACAGGACAGGTTGCCTGACTTTCCGTCACTGCCACCCTTTGCCATCCTTACCCGTAGAAAGCCCTTTCATCATCCCCAAACCCTAATCTTTTCCCTTTCCTTCCCAGCCCCCAAACCCTGCCCTCTGTACCTTTCTCACCACCCGCTTCCCTTCTCCTGTCATCCCCCTACCACCCGGGAAAAAAAGAGATTGCCCCCTCCTTCCACTAGCCCACCCTCCCACCCAAAGAACAACTTCTTCTGCGCAGCTTGTTTTCTAGGCAGCAGCGCTATTGTGATGTCATCGGGGGGCATTGTGACAAGCCGCCAGTGTTCCGTCTCTTCATGTTGTGCACAGTTCAAACGGAAAATACATCAACAGGCAGACTACAGAAAAGCTTACTATCAAAGGTTAGAGGGGGGCTTTCTCAGAGGGCTTTTTACAGTTTTTCTATTCCCAATTAGCCGTTTAAGTGTACTTATTGAAAGTAGTAATTCTTTCATAGGCCGCCCTTTCTTAGTATTTGACGTTCCTTATATTGCGGTATGAGGCTTCGCAGTAGGTTGCAAACATTCATCACCCATGACTGTCCCCAATTGAGCTCAGAAGCTCAATGTCTATCATGACCTCTCTTTTAGAATGTCCAAGAGCAAGCAAACTATTCCTCCAGGAGAGGGCGCCAACAGACTACTAAAGAGATCATCATTACTCAAAGAAAACCCCAAAAACCAATGCATGATAGGAATAAACAGGTAACTTTCTTTGGAGTGGAAGCGGAGAGATCGCACCAGATGCCAATTCTAGATGTTATCACACCTGTGGTCACTGCAGCAGCAGGTGAATCCACTTTGTCCAAAAGGGATCTATTCCATTCAATTGCAAATGATCTAGATAAGACAGAGAACTGCAGCACGGGGACATAGCCGAGTTGGTCAGGTTGAGTGGTGATGAGTTTGCTATTTGGATGAATAAAGAAAGTCAAAAGTGTGAAAGATAAAAAACAAAAGGAGGAAGTGTGAAAAGTGAATGGGCCAAATTGAGGTGCATATGAAGACGTATGCTTTCTTCCAATTCATTAAATCGGGCTAATATGAATCAGGTGAATTGAGTTCTGCTTTTGGAAACTGGGTTAAGAAGGGGTGCACCGTTCCTGGAGGTACTGCAATACCAGGTCAATGCGTGGAGTGGACAGAGCAAGCTCTTTTTCCATCTCCCTGTTCTAAAAATCCATTTAATATATGGTCCCCAGATAGGGGACGTATCAGATATTAAACTGATAAGAACAGATACTACACTTGATCTTAGCCAAAAGGCCGAGAAGCGATAACCAGAATTGGTTTGGGCCTCGAGTGGCACCCTGGCCTATGCCGGACACATCTTAGGGAGAGAGAGCGAGAGGGAGACAAACCCACGCCTACACAAGACATTTTGTCACCCAAGCCAACCCTTGAAAAGGCTGCTTTGCAGAGCCAAAACAAGAAGAATGGTGCGTTTTGCAGCCGCCGCCCACTGCAATGAATCTGAATAACTCCTCCTTTAGGGCGCAAGCAACTCCCCTCCCCCTTGCAGTCTTTCCAATTCACGATACAAAAAGACGGACAGGACAGGTTGCCTGACTTTCCGTCACTGCCACCCTTTGCCATCCTTACCCGTAGAAAGCCCTTTCATCATCCCCAAACCCTAATCTTTTCCCTTTCCTTCCCAGCCCCCAAACCCTGCCCTCTGTACCTTTCTCACCACCCGCTTCCCTTCTCCTGTCATCCCCCTACCACCCGGGAAAAAAAGAGATTGCCCCCTCCTTCCACTAGCCCACCCTCCCACCCAAAGAACAACTTCTTCTGCGCAGCATGTTTTCTAGGCAGCAGCGCTATTGTGATGTCATCGGGGGGCATTGTGACAAGCCGCCAGTGTTCCGTCTCTTCATGTTGTGCACAGTTCAAACGGAAAATACATCAACAGGCAGACTACAGAAAAGCTTACTATCAAAGGTTAGAGGGGGGCTTTCTCAGAGGGCTTTTTACAGTTTTTCTATTCCCAATTAGCCGTTTAAGTGTACTTATTGAAAGTAGTAATTCTTTCATAGGCCGCCCTTTCTTAGTATTTGACGTTCCTTATATTGCGGTATGAGGCTTCGCAGTAGGTTGCAAACATTCATCACCCATGACTGTCCCCAATTGAGCTCAGAAGCTCAATGTCTATCATGACCTCTCTTTTAGAATGTCCAAGAGCAAGCAAACTATTCCTCCAGGAGAGGGCGCCAACAGACTACTAAAGAGATCATCATTACTCAAAGAAAACCCCAAAAACCAATGCATGATAGGAATAAACAGGTAACTTTCTTTGGAGTGGAAGCGGAGAGATCGCACCAGATGCCAATTCTAGATGTTATCACACCTGTGGTCACTGCAGCAGCAGGTGAATCCACTTTGTCCAAAAGGGATCTATTCCATTCAATTGCAAATGATCTAGATAAGACAGAGAACTGCAGCACGGGGACATAGCCGAGTTGGTCAGGTTGAGTGGTGATGAGTTTGCTATTTGGATGAATAAAGAAAGTCAAAAGTGTGAAAGATAAAAAACAAAAGGAGGAAGTGTGAAAAGTGAATGGGCCAAATTGAGGTGCATATGAAGACGTATGCTTTCTTCCAATTCATTAAATCGGGCTAATATGAATCAGGTGAATTGAGTTCTGCTTTTGGAAACTGGGTTAAGAAGGGGTGCACCGTTCCTGGAGGTACTGCAATACCAGGTCAATGCGTGGAGTGGACAGAGCAAGCTCTTTTTCCATCTCCCTGTTCTAAAAATCCATTTAATATATGGTCCCCAGATAGGGGACGTATCAGATATTAAACTGATAAGAACAGATACTACACTTGATCTTAGCCAAAAGGCCGAGAAGCGATAACCAGAATTGGTTTGGGCCTCGAGTGGCACCCTGGCCTATGCCGGACACATCTTAGGGAGAGAGAGCGAGAGGGAGACAAACCCACGCCTACACAAGACATTTTGTCACCCAAGCCAACCCTTGAAAAGGCTGCTTTGCAGAGCCAAAACAAGAAGAATGGTGCGTTTTGCAGCCGCCGCCCACTGCAATGAATCTGAATAACTCCTCCTTTAGGGCGCAAGCAACTCCCCTCCCCCTTGCAGTCTTTCCAATTCACGATACAAAAAGACGGACAGGACAGGTTGCCTGACTTTCCGTCACTGCCACCCTTTGCCATCCTTACCCGTAGAAAGCCCTTTCATCATCCCCAAACCCTAATCTTTTCCCTTTCCTTCCCAGCCCCCAAACCCTGCCCTCTGTACCTTTCTCACCACCCGCTTCCCTTCTCCTGTCATCCCCCTACCACCCGGGAAAAAAAGAGATTGCCCCCTCCTTCCACTAGCCCACCCTCCCACCCAAAGAACAACTTCTTCTGCGCAGCTTGTTTTCTAGGCAGCAGCGCTATTGTGATGTCATCGGGGGGCATTGTGACAAGCCGCCAGTGTTCCGTCTCTTCATGTTGTGCACAGTTCAAACGGAAAATACATCAACAGGCAGACTACAGAAAAGCTTACTATCAAAGGTTAGAGGGGGGCTTTCTCAGAGGGCTTTTTACAGTTTTTCTATTCCCAATTAGCCGTTTAAGTGTACTTATTGAAAGTAGTAATTCTTTCATAGGCCGCCCTTTCTTAGTATTTGACGTTCCTTATATTGCGGTATGAGGCTTCGCAGTAGGTTGCAAACATTCATCACCCATGACTGTCCCCAATTGAGCTCAGAAGCTCAATGTCTATCATGACCTCTCTTTTAGAATGTCCAAGAGCAAGCAAACTATTCCTCCAGGAGAGGGCGCCAACAGACTACTAAAGAGATCATCATTACTCAAAGAAAACCCCAAAAACCAATGCATGATAGGAATAAACAGGTAACTTTCTTTGGAGTGGAAGCGGAGAGATCGCACCAGATGCCAATTCTAGATGTTATCACACCTGTGGTCACTGCAGCAGCAGGTGAATCCACTTTGTCCAAAAGGGATCTATTCCATTCAATTGCAAATGATCTAGATAAGACAGAGAACTGCAGCACGGGGACATAGCCGAGTTGGTCAGGTTGAGTGGTGATGAGTTTGCTATTTGGATGAATAAAGAAAGTCAAAAGTGTGAAAGATAAAAAACAAAAGGAGGAAGTGTGAAAAGTGAATGGGCCAAATTGAGGTGCATATGAAGACGTATGCTTTCTTCCAATTCATTAAATCGGGCTAATATGAATCAGGTGAATTGAGTTCTGCTTTTGGAAACTGGGTTAAGAAGGGGTGCACCGTTCCTGGAGGTACTGCAATACCAGGTCAATGCGTGGAGTGGACAGAGCAAGCTCTTTTTCCATCTCCCTGTTCTAAAAATCCATTTAATATATGGTCCCCAGATAGGGGACGTATCAGATATTAAACTGATAAGAACAGATACTACACTTGATCTTAGCCAAAAGGCCGAGAAGCGATAACCAGAATTGGTTTGGGCCTCGAGTGGCACCCTGGCCTATGCCGGACACATCTTAGGGAGAGAGAGCGAGAGGGAGACAAACCCACGCCTACACAAGACATTTTGTCACCCAAGCCAACCCTTGAAAAGGCTGCTTTGCAGAGCCAAAACAAGAAGAATGGTGCGTTTTGCAGCCGCCGCCCACTGCAATGAATCTGAATAACTCCTCCTTTAGGGCGCAAGCAACTCCCCTCCCCCTTGCAGTCTTTCCAATTCACGATACAAAAAGACGGACAGGACAGGTTGCCTGACTTTCCGTCACTGCCACCCTTTGCCATCCTTACCCGTAGAAAGCCCTTTCATCATCCCCAAACCCTAATCTTTTCCCTTTCCTTCCCAGCCCCCAAACCCTGCCCTCTGTACCTTTCTCACCACCCGCTTCCCTTCTCCTGTCATCCCCCTACCACCCGGGAAAAAAAGAGATTGCCCCCTCCTTCCACTAGCCCACCCTCCCACCCAAAGAACAACTTCTTCTGCGCAGCTTGTTTTCTAGGCAGCAGCGCTATTGTGATGTCATCGGGGGGCATTGTGACAAGCCGCCAGTGTTCCGTCTCTTCATGTTGTGCACAGTTCAAACGGAAAATACATCAACAGGCAGACTACAGAAAAGCTTACTATCAAAGGTTAGAGGGGGGCTTTCTCAGAGGGCTTTTTACAGTTTTTCTATTCCCAATTAGCCGTTTAAGTGTACTTATTGAAAGTAGTAATTCTTTCATAGGCCGCCCTTTCTTAGTATTTGACGTTCCTTATATTGCGGTATGAGGCTTCGCAGTAGGTTGCAAACATTCATCACCCATGACTGTCCCCAATTGAGCTCAGAAGCTCAATGTCTATCATGACCTCTCTTTTAGAATGTCCAAGAGCAAGCAAACTATTCCTCCAGGAGAGGGCGCCAACAGACTACTAAAGAGATCATCATTACTCAAAGAAAACCCCAAAAACCAATGCATGATAGGAATAAACAGGTAACTTTCTTTGGAGTGGAAGCGGAGAGATCGCACCAGATGCCAATTCTAGATGTTATCACACCTGTGGTCACTGCAGCAGCAGGTGAATCCACTTTGTCCAAAAGGGATCTATTCCATTCAATTGCAAATGATCTAGATAAGACAGAGAACTGCAGCACGGGGACATAGCCGAGTTGGTCAGGTTGAGTGGTGATGAGTTTGCTATTTGGATGAATAAAGAAAGCGAGCGAGGTGCTGAACTGAACTTAAGTGCTGAATTTAAGATAAGTGCATAGTTTCAACACAATTACATAGTGGTGATAACTGTAATTGTTGAATTTCATTAGGGGATTGTGTGTCTGTTTGTGATTCTGTGAAAAGGGAAAAAAAAAAAAAAAAAAAAAAAAAAAAAAAGGTTAGTCTTGTGATTTAATTAGTAGGATTAGTCACACCTGTTTCTAGAAGCTTCCAGCAGCTTCTGTACATCTATATAAACCAGCCAGTGCGAGCGAGGTACTGAGCGAGCGAGGTGCTGAACTGAACTTAAGTGCTGAATTTAAGATAAGTGCATAGTTTCAACACAATTACATAGTTTGACACAAGAACATAGTTTGAATTTATCCTTATACGTTTCCCATTGGGTTTCTTTCGTTTTTTTCTCTTTGTTTTTCTACTTTACTGTTGATCCCCATTTGATAGGTGCTCCATGGACAATGCTACCAGGTGTGTATCTTGTCAGATGTATGCATGCCTTGAGCAGCCGTTCGAGGGTGAATATGTCTGCACTCGATGCAAGCATGTTGCGTGTTTGGAAGCCAAGGTAACTGATCTAAATAAGCAGCTTGCAACACTAAGGGGCATTGCAAACCTGGAGAGGAGTTTAGAGCTCACTGAGCTTTCTCTGGCTGGGGCCAGTGATATGGAGGAGGGTGGAGGTGGGGAAGATCAGGACCCAGAGGTAGGTAGCTGGGTAACAGTTAGAAGAAGAGGTAGGGGGAAAAGTGTCAGGGAGCCTAGTCCTGACCTGGCACAACCTAGTAAATATGCCTGTTTGGCTGATATTAGGAATGAAGGGCCTGGACTAGGGTCACTACAGCAGGACGTTGCTCCTAGCAACCAGGAAAACAACTGCTGTAGGAAGGAGGGAAATAGGAGTGCAGCAAAGCCCAGACAGATGTTGGTGGTAGGGGACTCTATAATTAGGCGGACAGACAGGGTCATCTGTCGCCGAGACCGTGAATGCCGAACAGTGTGTTGTCTGCCGGGTGCTCGGGTTCGGCATATTGTGGATCGGATAGACAGATTGCTGGGTGGGGCTGGGGAAAACCCAGCGGTCATGGTGCACATTGGTACTAATGACAAAGTTAGAGGCAGGTGGAAGGTCCTTAAAAATGATTACAGGGAACTAGGAGAGAAGCTGAAGTCCAGGACCTCCAAGGTGGTGTTTTCAGAAATACTACCGGTGCCACGAGCGTCACTAGAAAGACAGCGGGAGCTTAGGGAGATAAATATGTGGCTTAGAAATTGGTGCAGGAAGGAAGGGTTCGGGTTCATGGAGAACTGGGCCGACTTCTCAGTCGGCTACAGGCTCTACGGTAGGGACGGGCTGCACCTCAATGGGGAAGGTGCAGCTGTGCTGGGGGAGAAAATGGTCAGACGGATGGAGGAGCTTTTAAACTAGGATCGGGGGGGAGGGAGGGTAGTGGAGCAAATAAGGGGATAGATAGAGCAGATAGAGACAGGGAGACGGTAGGGGTCAATGAAGGATTAGGGGGGGATGGGACATGCAAGGAACGTAGGGAGGCTAGGAGTAATAAAGGTGTTAATAGGATTAAATGTCTACTGGCAAATGCAAGAAGTCTTGCAAACAAAATGAATGAATTGGAGACTCTTATGTCAACCATGGATTATGATGTGGTGGGCATTACGGAAACCTGGCTGGATGAAAGCCATGACTGGGTGACAAACATACAGGGTTATAGTACATTTAGGAAGGACAGGAAAGGCCAAAAAGGTGGTGGGGTGTGTATATTTATCAAATCTAACCTAAAACCTGTGTTGTATGATGACATTGAGGGGAACAGCAACAATGTAGAGTCAGTATGGGTAAATGTACATGGGGAGGGGAATAATGGAAAAATGCTAATTGGAGTTTGCTATAAGCCTCCTAACATACCTGAACAAATAGAGGGTGAAATGCTGGAACAAATTGAAAAGGCAGCTAATAATAATAATCGGGTTCTTATTATGGGGGATTTTAACTATCCAGACATTCAGTGGGACATAGAATCTTCTGGTTCTGCTAAAAGCTGTAAGTTCTTATCTACCATTCAGGACCATTTCCTCTCTCAGATGGTAGATGAACCGACCAGGGGAGATAATTTGCTAGATCTGGTCCTGTCAAATAGACCGGATACAATTTCAAATCTACAGGTCCGGGAGCACTTGGGCACCAGCGATCATAATATGGTAAGCTTCGACATAATATTCAATAGAACATTTCAAAGGGGGAATGCTAAAACCTGGAATTTTAGGAAAGCTGATTTCAACAAATTAAGGGAAGAGCTTAAATGTGTAGATTGGGACAGAGTCATGGTAACTGGGGATACCGAACATAAATGGGGTAAGTTTAAGGATATACTGCTAGAGTCCTGTAAAAAACTTATACCCAGTGGTAATAAAATGTCCAGGAATAAAAAGAAACCACTATGGATAAATAAGACTGTACAAAGTATAATAAAACAAAAACAAAGGGCGTTTAACATCTTAAAGGCTGAGAATACAGAAATAGCATTGCAGGAGTATAAAGATATCAATAGGCAATGCAAAAAAGAAATCAAACAAGCAAAACTAGCTACTGAAACAAAAATCGCCAATGACATTAAAATAAATCCCAAAATCTTTTATAAATACATTAATGCCAAAAGGAAAACAAAGGATAGTATCGGACCCTTAAAATATAATAACAAGTTAGTTATAGAGGACAAACAAAAAACTGAGATATTAAATAGGCATTTCTCATCTGTATTCACCAAGGAACTGACTGTACCAGGGATCATTCAACAAGTGAAAAATCAAAGTCCACCACCCGATATAATTAATTTAACACAAGATGAAGTACGCCTACGTCTGAGTAAATTAAACATTGACAAATCCCCAGGGCCAGATGGCATTCATCCACGAATATTGAGGGAATTGAGCTCCGTAATCGACAGACCGCTGTATCTCATCTTTTTAGACTCACTTGTAACAGGGTTGGTGCCTCAGGATTGGAGGATTGCTGATGTGGTACCGATATTTAAGAAAGGTAAGAGGGTAGATCCAGGCAACTACCGTCCAGTAAGCCTGACATCAGTAGTATGCAAAGTTTTTGAGGGCATTTTAAGGGATGACATGCAAAAATATATTGCAGAAAATAATATGATAACTGACAAACAGCATGGATTCATGAAAGATAAGTCGTGTCTAACCAACCTGTTGGGGTTCTATGAGGGGGTAAGTGCAAACCTGGATATTGGTAATGCAGCTGATGTGATTTATTTGGACTTTGCAAAGGCATTTGATACTGTACCACATAATAGCCTTATACTAAAGCTCCAGAAGCAAGGACTAGGGGACACAATATGCAACTGGGTAAGGAATTGGCTAAAAGATAGGAAACAAAGAGTAGTCATAAATGCTACATTCTCTAAATGGGCTATAGTCAGCAGTGGGGTGCCGCAGGGATCTGTGCTAGGACCAATTCTTTTTACTCTCTATATTAATGACCTTGTGGATGGGATTGATAGTACAGTGTCAGTCTTTGCCGATGACACCAAACTATGTAGGATATTAAAAACTGACCTGGATAGTACAATATTACAAAAAGATCTGGATAAGATGTCAGAATGGGCAGATACTTGGCAAATGAGATTTAATGTTGATAAATGTAAAGTAATGCACCTAGGACGGAGTAATCCTATAGCTGCGTATACATTAAATGGAAGTAAACTCGGGACTACAGAACAGGAGAAGGACTTGGGTATTCTCATTACAAATAAGCTGAGCAGCAGCACTCAATGTCAGGCAGCAGCTGCTAAAGCAAACAAGATTCTAGGGTGTATAAAAAGAGAGATTAGATCCCGTGATCCCAACGTATTGTTACCCATCTATAAATCACTTGTAAGGCCACATCTAGAATACGGGATCCAGTTTTGGGCTCCACATTTTAAAAAGGACATTCAGAAGTTAGAGTCAGTTCAAAGGCGGGCAACTAGACTATTACAAGGAATGGAAGGCCTCCCATATGATGGCAGATTGAAAAAGTTAGATATGTTTAGCTTAGAAAAAAGACGTCTCAGAGGAGATCTCATTTATATGTATAAATACATGTGTGGTCAATATAAAGGACTGGCACATGACTTATTTCTTCCAAAAACAATACTAAGGACCAGGGGGCACTCACTGCGAGTGGAAGAAAAGCGATTCCGACACCTAAATAGGAAAGGGTTCTTTACAGTTAGAGCGGTCAGACTGTGGAATGCCCTACCACAAGAGGTAGTAATGGCAGATACTATAACAGCTTTTAAAAAAGGGCTGGATGATTTCCTCAGTACACAAAACATTGTTGGTTATAAATGACTTAGTGACTAAATGTAGAACTGGTGGAGGAAGGTTGAACTAGATGGACCTAGGTCTTTTTTCAACCTAAGTAACTATGTAACTATGTAAAAGTGTGAAAGATAAAAAACAAAAGGAGGAAGTGTGAAAAGTGAATGGGCCAAATTGAGGTGCATATGAAGACGTATGCTTTCTTCCAATTCATTAAATCGGGCTAATATGAATCAGGTGAATTGAGTTCTGCTTTTGGAAACTGGGTTAAGAAGGGGTGCACCGTTCCTGGAGGTACTGCAATACCAGGTCAATGCGTGGAGTGGACAGAGCAAGCTCTTTTTCCATCTCCCTGTTCTAAAAATCCATTTAATATATGGTCCCCAGATAGGGGACGTATCAGATATTAAACTGATAAGAACAGATACTACACTTGATCTTAGCCAAAAGGCCGAGAAGCGATAACCAGAATTGGTTTGGGCCTCGAGTGGCACCCTGGCCTATGCCGGACACATCTTAGGGAGAGAGAGCGAGAGGGAGACAAACCCACGCCTACACAAGACATTTTGTCACCCAAGCCAACCCTTGAAAAGGCTGCTTTGCAGAGCCAAAACAAGAAGAATGGTGCGTTTTGCAGCCGCCGCCCACTGCAATGAATCTGAATAACTCCTCCTTTAGGGCGCAAGCAACTCCCCTCCCCCTTGCAGTCTTTCCAATTCACGATACAAAAAGACGGACAGGACAGGTTGCCTGACTTTCCGTCACTGCCACCCTTTGCCATCCTTACCCGTAGAAAGCCCTTTCATCATCCCCAAACCCTAATCTTTTCCCTTTCCTTCCCAGCCCCCAAACCCTGCCCTCTGTACCTTTCTCACCACCCGCTTCCCTTCTCCTGTCATCCCCCTACCACCCGGGAAAAAAAGAGATTGCCCCCTCCTTCCACTAGCCCACCCTCCCACCCAAAGAACAACTTCTTCTGCGCAGCTTGTTTTCTAGGCAGCAGCGCTATTGTGATGTCATCGGGGGGCATTGTGACAAGCCGCCAGTGTTCCGTCTCTTCATGTTGTGCACAGTTCAAACGGAAAATACATCAACAGGCAGACTACAGAAAAGCTTACTATCAAAGGTTAGAGGGGGGCTTTCTCAGAGGGCTTTTTACAGTTTTTCTATTCCCAATTAGCCGTTTAAGTGTACTTATTGAAAGTAGTAATTCTTTCATAGGCCGCCCTTTCTTAGTATTTGACGTTCCTTATATTGCGGTATGAGGCTTCGCAGTAGGTTGCAAACATTCATCACCCATGACTGTCCCCAATTGAGCTCAGAAGCTCAATGTCTATCATGACCTCTCTTTTAGAATGTCCAAGAGCAAGCAAACTATTCCTCCAGGAGAGGGCGCCAACAGACTACTAAAGAGATCATCATTACTCAAAGAAAACCCCAAAAACCAATGCATGATAGGAATAAACAGGTAACTTTCTTTGGAGTGGAAGCGGAGAGATCGCACCAGATGCCAATTCTAGATGTTATCACACCTGTGGTCACTGCAGCAGCAGGTGAATCCACTTTGTCCAAAAGGGATCTATTCCATTCAATTGCAAATGATCTAGATAAGACAGAGAACTGCAGCACGGGGACATAGCCGAGTTGGTCAGGTTGAGTGGTGATGAGTTTGCTATTTGGATGAATAAAGAAAGTCAAAAGTGTGAAAGATAAAAAACAAAAGGAGGAAGTGTGAAAAGTGAATGGGCCAAATTGAGGTGCATATGAAGACGTATGCTTTCTTCCAATTCATTAAATCGGGCTAATATGAATCAGGTGAATTGAGTTCTGCTTTTGGAAACTGGGTTAAGAAGGGGTGCACCGTTCCTGGAGGTACTGCAATACCAGGTCAATGCGTGGAGTGGACAGAGCAAGCTCTTTTTCCATCTCCCTGTTCTAAAAATCCATTTAATATATGGTCCCCAGATAGGGGACGTATCAGATATTAAACTGATAAGAACAGATACTACACTTGATCTTAGCCAAAAGGCCGAGAAGCGATAACCAGAATTGGTTTGGGCCTCGAGTGGCACCCTGGCCTATGCCGGACACATCTTAGGGAGAGAGAGCGAGAGGGAGACAAACCCACGCCTACACAAGACATTTTGTCACCCAAGCCAACCCTTGAAAAGGCTGCTTTGCAGAGCCAAAACAAGAAGAATGGTGCGTTTTGCAGCCGCCGCCCACTGCAATGAATCTGAATAACTCCTCCTTTAGGGCGCAAGCAACTCCCCTCCCCCTTGCAGTCTTTCCAATTCACGATACAAAAAGACGGACAGGACAGGTTGCCTGACTTTCCGTCACTGCCACCCTTTGCCATCCTTACCCGTAGAAAGCCCTTTCATCATCCCCAAACCCTAATCTTTTCCCTTTCCTTCCCAGCCCCCAAACCCTGCCCTCTGTACCTTTCTCACCACCCGCTTCCCTTCTCCTGTCATCCCCCTACCACCCGGGAAAAAAAGAGATTGCCCCCTCCTTCCACTAGCCCACCCTCCCACCCAAAGAACAACTTCTTCTGCGCAGCTTGTTTTCTAGGCAGCAGCGCTATTGTGATGTCATCGGGGGGCATTGTGACAAGCCGCCAGTGTTCCGTCTCTTCATGTTGTGCACAGTTCAAACGGAAAATACATCAACAGGCAGACTACAGAAAAGCTTACTATCAAAGGTTAGAGGGGGGCTTTCTCAGAGGGCTTTTTACAGTTTTTCTATTCCCAATTAGCCGTTTAAGTGTACTTATTGAAAGTAGTAATTCTTTCATAGGCCGCCCTTTCTTAGTATTTGACGTTCCTTATATTGCGGTATGAGGCTTCGCAGTAGGTTGCAAACATTCATCACCCATGACTGTCCCCAATTGAGCTCAGAAGCTCAATGTCTATCATGACCTCTCTTTTAGAATGTCCAAGAGCAAGCAAACTATTCCTCCAGGAGAGGGCGCCAACAGACTACTAAAGAGATCATCATTACTCAAAGAAAACCCCAAAAACCAATGCATGATAGGAATAAACAGGTAACTTTCTTTGGAGTGGAAGCGGAGAGATCGCACCAGATGCCAATTCTAGATGTTATCACACCTGTGGTCACTGCAGCAGCAGGTGAATCCACTTTGTCCAAAAGGGATCTATTCCATTCAATTGCAAATGATCTAGATAAGACAGAGAACTGCAGCACGGGGACATAGCCGAGTTGGTCAGGTTGAGTGGTGATGAGTTTGCTATTTGGATGAATAAAGAAAGTCAAAAGTGTGAAAGATAAAAAACAAAAGGAGGAAGTGTGAAAAGTGAATGGGCCAAATTGAGGTGCATATGAAGACGTATGCTTTCTTCCAATTCATTAAATCGGGCTAATATGAATCAGGTGAATTGAGTTCTGCTTTTGGAAACTGGGTTAAGAAGGGGTGCACCGTTCCTGGAGGTACTGCAATACCAGGTCAATGCGTGGAGTGGACAGAGCAAGCTCTTTTTCCATCTCCCTGTTCTAAAAATCCATTTAATATATGGTCCCCAGATAGGGGACGTATCAGATATTAAACTGATAAGAACAGATACTACACTTGATCTTAGCCAAAAGGCCGAGAAGCGATAACCAGAATTGGTTTGGGCCTCGAGTGGCACCCTGGCCTATGCCGGACACATCTTAGGGAGAGAGAGCGAGAGGGAGACAAACCCACGCCTACACAAGACATTTTGTCACCCAAGCCAACCCTTGAAAAGGCTGCTTTGCAGAGCCAAAACAAGAAGAATGGTGCGTTTTGCAGCCGCCGCCCACTGCAATGAATCTGAATAACTCCTCCTTTAGGGCGCAAGCAACTCCCCTCCCCCTTGCAGTCTTTCCAATTCACGATACAAAAAGACGGACAGGACAGGTTGCCTGACTTTCCGTCACTGCCACCCTTTGCCATCCTTACCCGTAGAAAGCCCTTTCATCATCCCCAAACCCTAATCTTTTCCCTTTCCTTCCCAGCCCCCAAACCCTGCCCTCTGTACCTTTCTCACCACCCGCTTCCCTTCTCCTGTCATCCCCCTACCACCCGGGAAAAAAAGAGATTGCCCCCTCCTTCCACTAGCCCACCCTCCCACCCAAAGAACAACTTCTTCTGCGCAGCTTGTTTTCTAGGCAGCAGCGCTATTGTGATGTCATCGGGGGGCATTGTGACAAGCCGCCAGTGTTCCGTCTCTTCATGTTGTGCACAGTTCAAACGGAAAATACATCAACAGGCAGACTACAGAAAAGCTTACTATCAAAGGTTAGAGGGGGGCTTTCTCAGAGGGCTTTTTACAGTTTTTCTATTCCCAATTAGCCGTTTAAGTGTACTTATTGAAAGTAGTAATTCTTTCATAGGCCGCCCTTTCTTAGTATTTGACGTTCCTTATATTGCGGTATGAGGCTTCGCAGTAGGTTGCAAACATTCATCACCCATGACTGTCCCCAATTGAGCTCAGAAGCTCAATGTCTATCATGACCTCTCTTTTAGAATGTCCAAGAGCAAGCAAACTATTCCTCCAGGAGAGGGCGCCAACAGACTACTAAAGAGATCATCATTACTCAAAGAAAACCCCAAAAACCAATGCATGATAGGAATAAACAGGTAACTTTCTTTGGAGTGGAAGCGGAGAGATCGCACCAGATGCCAATTCTAGATGTTATCACACCTGTGGTCACTGCAGCAGCAGGTGAATCCACTTTGTCCAAAAGGGATCTATTCCATTCAATTGCAAATGATCTAGATAAGACAGAGAACTGCAGCACGGGGACATAGCCGAGTTGGTCAGGTTGAGTGGTGATGAGTTTGCTATTTGGATGAATAAAGAAAGTCAAAAGTGTGAAAGATAAAAAACAAAAGGAGGAAGTGTGAAAAGTGAATGGGCCAAATTGAGGTGCATATGAAGACGTATGCTTTCTTCCAATTCATTAAATCGGGCTAATATGAATCAGGTGAATTGAGTTCTGCTTTTGGAAACTGGGTTAAGAAGGGGTGCACCGTTCCTGGAGGTACTGCAATACCAGGTCAATGCGTGGAGTGGACAGAGCAAGCTCTTTTTCCATCTCCCTGTTCTAAAAATCCATTTAATATATGGTCCCCAGATAGGGGACGTATCAGATATTAAACTGATAAGAACAGATACTACACTTGATCTTAGCCAAAAGGCCGAGAAGCGATAACCAGAATTGGTTTGGGCCTCGAGTGGCACCCTGGCCTATGCCGGACACATCTTAGGGAGAGAGAGCGAGAGGGAGACAAACCCACGCCTACACAAGACATTTTGTCACCCAAGCCAACCCTTGAAAAGGCTGCTTTGCAGAGCCAAAACAAGAAGAATGGTGCGTTTTGCAGCCGCCGCCCACTGCAATGAATCTGAATAACTCCTCCTTTAGGGCGCAAGCAACTCCCCTCCCCCTTGCAGTCTTTCCAATTCACGATACAAAAAGACGGACAGGACAGGTTGCCTGACTTTCCGTCACTGCCACCCTTTGCCATCCTTACCCGTAGAAAGCCCTTTCATCATCCCCAAACCCTAATCTTTTCCCTTTCCTTCCCAGCCCCCAAACCCTGCCCTCTGTACCTTTCTCACCACCCGCTTCCCTTCTCCTGTCATCCCCCTACCACCCGGGAAAAAAAGAGATTGCCCCCTCCTTCCACTAGCCCACCCTCCCACCCAAAGAACAACTTCTTCTGCGCAGCTTGTTTTCTAGGCAGCAGCGCTATTGTGATGTCATCGGGGGGCATTGTGACAAGCCGCCAGTGTTCCGTCTCTTCATGTTGTGCACAGTTCAAACGGAAAATACATCAACAGGCAGACTACAGAAAAGCTTACTATCAAAGGTTAGAGGGGGGCTTTCTCAGAGGGCTTTTTACAGTTTTTCTATTCCCAATTAGCCGTTTAAGTGTACTTATTGAAAGTAGTAATTCTTTCATAGGCCGCCCTTTCTTAGTATTTGACGTTCCTTATATTGCGGTATGAGGCTTCGCAGTAGGTTGCAAACATTCATCACCCATGACTGTCCCCAATTGAGCTCAGAAGCTCAATGTCTATCATGACCTCTCTTTTAGAATGTCCAAGAGCAAGCAAACTATTCCTCCAGGAGAGGGCGCCAACAGACTACTAAAGAGATCATCATTACTCAAAGAAAACCCCAAAAACCAATGCATGATAGGAATAAACAGGTAACTTTCTTTGGAGTGGAAGCGGAGAGATCGCACCAGATGCCAATTCTAGATGTTATCACACCTGTGGTCACTGCAGCAGCAGGTGAATCCACTTTGTCCAAAAGGGATCTATTCCATTCAATTGCAAATGATCTAGATAAGACAGAGAACTGCAGCACGGGGACATAGCCGAGTTGGTCAGGTTGAGTGGTGATGAGTTTGCTATTTGGATGAATAAAGAAAGTCAAAAGTGTGAAAGATAAAAAACAAAAGGAGGAAGTGTGAAAAGTGAATGGGCCAAATTGAGGTGCTATGAAGACGTATGCTTTCTTCCAATTCATTAAATCGGGCTAATATGAATCAGGTGAATTGAGTTCTGCTTTTGGAAACTGGGTTAAGAAGGGGTGCACCGTTCCTGGAGGTACTGCAATACCAGGTCAATGCGTGGAGTGGACAGAGCAAGCTCTTTTTCCATCTCCCTGTTCTAAAAATCCATTTAATATATGGTCCCCAGATAGGGGACGTATCAGATATTAAACTGATAAGAACAGATACTACACTTGATCTTAGCCAAAAGGCCGAGAAGCGATAACCAGAATTGGTTTGGGCCTCGAGTGGCACCCTGGCCTATGCCGGACACATCTTAGGGAGAGAGAGCGAGAGGGAGACAAACCCACGCCTACACAAGACATTTTGTCACCCAAGCCAACCCTTGAAAAGGCTGCTTTGCAGAGCCAAAACAAGAAGAATGGTGCGTTTTGCAGCCGCCGCCCACTGCAATGAATCTGAATAACTCCTCCTTTAGGGCGCAAGCAACTCCCCTCCCCCTTGCAGTCTTTCCAATTCACGATACAAAAAGACGGACAGGACAGGTTGCCTGACTTTCCGTCACTGCCACCCTTTGCCATCCTTACCCGTAGAAAGCCCTTTCATCATCCCCAAACCCTAATCTTTTCCCTTTCCTTCCCAGCCCCCAAACCCTGCCCTCTGTACCTTTCTCACCACCCGCTTCCCTTCTCCTGTCATCCCCCTACCACCCGGGAAAAAAAGAGATTGCCCCCTCCTTCCACTAGCCCACCCTCCCACCCAAAGAACAACTTCTTCTGCGCAGCTTGTTTTCTAGGCAGCAGCGCTATTGTGATGTCATCGGGGGGCATTGTGACAAGCCGCCAGTGTTCCGTCTCTTCATGTTGTGCACAGTTCAAACGGAAAATACATCAACAGGCAGACTACAGAAAAGCTTACTATCAAAGGTTAGAGGGGGGCTTTCTCAGAGGGCTTTTTACAGTTTTTCTATTCCCAATTAGCCGTTTAAGTGTACTTATTGAAAGTAGTAATTCTTTCATAGGCCGCCCTTTCTTAGTATTTGACGTTCCTTATATTGCGGTATGAGGCTTCGCAGTAGGTTGCAAACATTCATCACCCATGACTGTCCCCAATTGAGCTCAGAAGCTCAATGTCTATCATGACCTCTCTTTTAGAATGTCCAAGAGCAAGCAAACTATTCCTCCAGGAGAGGGCGCCAACAGACTACTAAAGAGATCATCATTACTCAAAGAAAACCCCAAAAACCAATGCATGATAGGAATAAACAGGTAACTTTCTTTGGAGTGGAAGCGGAGAGATCGCACCAGATGCCAATTCTAGATGTTATCACACCTGTGGTCACTGCAGCAGCAGGTGAATCCACTTTGTCCAAAAGGGATCTATTCCATTCAATTGCAAATGATCTAGATAAGACAGAGAACTGCAGCACGGGGACATAGCCGAGTTGGTCAGGTTGAGTGGTGATGAGTTTGCTATTTGGATGAATAAAGAAAGTCAAAAGTGTGAAAGATAAAAAACAAAAGGAGGAAGTGTGAAAAGTGAATGGGCCAAATTGAGGTGCATATGAAGACGTATGCTTTCTTCCAATTCATTAAATCGGGCTAATATGAATCAGGTGAATTGAGTTCTGCTTTTGGAAACTGGGTTAAGAAGGGGTGCACCGTTCCTGGAGGTACTGCAATACCAGGTCAATGCGTGGAGTGGACAGAGCAAGCTCTTTTTCCATCTCCCTGTTCTAAAAATCCATTTAATATATGGTCCCCAGATAGGGGACGTATCAGATATTAAACTGATAAGAACAGATACTACACTTGATCTTAGCCAAAAGGCCGAGAAGCGATAACCAGAATTGGTTTGGGCCTCGAGTGGCACCCTGGCCTATGCCGGACACATCTTAGGGAGAGAGAGCGAGAGGGAGACAAACCCACGCCTACACAAGACATTTTGTCACCCAAGCCAACCCTTGAAAAGGCTGCTTTGCAGAGCCAAAACAAGAAGAATGGTGCGTTTTGCAGCCGCCGCCCACTGCAATGAATCTGAATAACTCCTCCTTTAGGGCGCAAGCAACTCCCCTCCCCCTTGCAGTCTTTCCAATTCACGATACAAAAAGACGGACAGGACAGGTTGCCTGACTTTCCGTCACTGCCACCCTTTGCCATCCTTACCCGTAGAAAGCCCTTTCATCATCCCCAAACCCTAATCTTTTCCCTTTCCTTCCCAGCCCCCAAACCCTGCCCTCTGTACCTTTCTCACCACCCGCTTCCCTTCTCCTGTCATCCCCCTACCACCCGGGAAAAAAAGAGATTGCCCCCTCCTTCCACTAGCCCACCCTCCCACCCAAAGAACAACTTCTTCTGCGCAGCTTGTTTTCTAGGCAGCAGCGCTATTGTGATGTCATCGGGGGGCATTGTGACAAGCCGCCAGTGTTCCGTCTCTTCATGTTGTGCACAGTTCAAACGGAAAATACATCAACAGGCAGACTACAGAAAAGCTTACTATCAAAGGTTAGAGGGGGGCTTTCTCAGAGGGCTTTTTACAGTTTTTCTATTCCCAATTAGCCGTTTAAGTGTACTTATTGAAAGTAGTAATTCTTTCATAGGCCGCCCTTTCTTAGTATTTGACGTTCCTTATATTGCGGTATGAGGCTTCGCAGTAGGTTGCAAACATTCATCACCCATGACTGTCCCCAATTGAGCTCAGAAGCTCAATGTCTATCATGACCTCTCTTTTAGAATGTCCAAGAGCAAGCAAACTATTCCTCCAGGAGAGGGCGCCAACAGACTACTAAAGAGATCATCATTACTCAAAGAAAACCCCAAAAACCAATGCATGATAGGAATAAACAGGTAACTTTCTTTGGAGTGGAAGCGGAGAGATCGCACCAGATGCCAATTCTAGATGTTATCACACCTGTGGTCACTGCAGCAGCAGGTGAATCCACTTTGTCCAAAAGGGATCTATTCCATTCAATTGCAAATGATCTAGATAAGACAGAGAACTGCAGCACGGGGACATAGCCGAGTTGGTCAGGTTGAGTGGTGATGAGTTTGCTATTTGGATGAATAAAGAAAGTCAAAAGTGTGAAAGATAAAAAACAAAAGGAGGAAGTGTGAAAAGTGAATGGGCCAAATTGAGGTGCATATGAAGACGTATGCTTTCTTCCAATTCATTAAATCGGGCTAATATGAATCAGGTGAATTGAGTTCTGCTTTTGGAAACTGGGTTAAGAAGGGGTGCACCGTTCCTGGAGGTACTGCAATACCAGGTCAATGCGTGGAGTGGACAGAGCAAGCTCTTTTTCCATCTCCCTGTTCTAAAAATCCATTTAATATATGGTCCCCAGATAGGGGACGTATCAGATATTAAACTGATAAGAACAGATACTACACTTGATCTTAGCCAAAAGGCCGAGAAGCGATAACCAGAATTGGTTTGGGCCTCGAGTGGCACCCTGGCCTATGCCGGACACATCTTAGGGAGAGAGAGCGAGAGGGAGACAAACCCACGCCTACACAAGACATTTTGTCACCCAAGCCAACCCTTGAAAAGGCTGCTTTGCAGAGCCAAAACAAGAAGAATGGTGCGTTTTGCAGCCGCCGCCCACTGCAATGAATCTGAATAACTCCTCCTTTAGGGCGCAAGCAACTCCCCTCCCCCTTGCAGTCTTTCCAATTCACGATACAAAAAGACGGACAGGACAGGTTGCCTGACTTTCCGTCACTGCCACCCTTTGCCATCCTTACCCGTAGAAAGCCCTTTCATCATCCCCAAACCCTAATCTTTTCCCTTTCCTTCCCAGCCCCCAAACCCTGCCCTCTGTACCTTTCTCACCACCCGCTTCCCTTCTCCTGTCATCCCCCTACCACCCGGGAAAAAAAGAGATTGCCCCCTCCTTCCACTAGCCCACCCTCCCACCCAAAGAACAACTTCTTCTGCGCAGCTTGTTTTCTAGGCAGCAGCGCTATTGTGATGTCATCGGGGGGCATTGTGACAAGCCGCCAGTGTTCCGTCTCTTCATGTTGTGCACAGTTCAAACGGAAAATACATCAACAGGCAGACTACAGAAAAGCTTACTATCAAAGGTTAGAGGGGGGCTTTCTCAGAGGGCTTTTTACAGTTTTTCTATTCCCAATTAGCCGTTTAAGTGTACTTATTGAAAGTAGTAATTCTTTCATAGGCCGCCCTTTCTTAGTATTTGACGTTCCTTATATTGCGGTATGAGGCTTCGCAGTAGGTTGCAAACATTCATCACCCATGACTGTCCCCAATTGAGCTCAGAAGCTCAATGTCTATCATGACCTCTCTTTTAGAATGTCCAAGAGCAAGCAAACTATTCCTCCAGGAGAGGGCGCCAACAGACTACTAAAGAGATCATCATTACTCAAAGAAAACCCCAAAAACCAATGCATGATAGGAATAAACAGGTAACTTTCTTTGGAGTGGAAGCGGAGAGATCGCACCAGATGCCAATTCTAGATGTTATCACACCTGTGGTCACTGCAGCAGCAGGTGAATCCACTTTGTCCAAAAGGGATCTATTCCATTCAATTGCAAATGATCTAGATAAGACAGAGAACTGCAGCACGGGGACATAGCCGAGTTGGTCAGGTTGAGTGGTGATGAGTTTGCTATTTGGATGAATAAAGAAAGTCAAAAGTGTGAAAGATAAAAAACAAAAGGAGGAAGTGTGAAAAGTGAATGGGCCAAATTGAGGTGCATATGAAGACGTATGCTTTCTTCCAATTCATTAAATCGGGCTAATATGAATCAGGTGAATTGAGTTCTGCTTTTGGAAACTGGGTTAAGAAGGGGTGCACCGTTCCTGGAGGTACTGCAATACCAGGTCAATGCGTGGAGTGGACAGAGCAAGCTCTTTTTCCATCTCCCTGTTCTAAAAATCCATTTAATATATGGTCCCCAGATAGGGGACGTATCAGATATTAAACTGATAAGAACAGATACTACACTTGATCTTAGCCAAAAGGCCGAGAAGCGATAACCAGAATTGGTTTGGGCCTCGAGTGGCACCCTGGCCTATGCCGGACACATCTTAGGGAGAGAGAGCGAGAGGGAGACAAACCCACGCCTACACAAGACATTTTGTCACCCAAGCCAACCCTTGAAAAGGCTGCTTTGCAGAGCCAAAACAAGAAGAATGGTGCGTTTTGCAGCCGCCGCCCACTGCAATGAATCTGAATAACTCCTCCTTTAGGGCGCAAGCAACTCCCCTCCCCCTTGCAGTCTTTCCAATTCACGATACAAAAAGACGGACAGGACAGGTTGCCTGACTTTCCGTCACTGCCACCCTTTGCCATCCTTACCCGTAGAAAGCCCTTTCATCATCCCCAAACCCTAATCTTTTCCCTTTCCTTCCCAGCCCCCAAACCCTGCCCTCTGTACCTTTCTCACCACCCGCTTCCCTTCTCCTGTCATCCCCCTACCACCCGGGAAAAAAAGAGATTGCCCCCTCCTTCCACTAGCCCACCCTCCCACCCAAAGAACAACTTCTTCTGCGCAGCTTGTTTTCTAGGCAGCAGCGCTATTGTGATGTCATCGGGGGGCATTGTGACAAGCCGCCAGTGTTCCGTCTCTTCATGTTGTGCACAGTTCAAACGGAAAATACATCAACAGGCAGACTACAGAAAAGCTTACTATCAAAGGTTAGAGGGGGGCTTTCTCAGAGGGCTTTTTACAGTTTTTCTATTCCCAATTAGCCGTTTAAGTGTACTTATTGAAAGTAGTAATTCTTTCATAGGCCGCCCTTTCTTAGTATTTGACGTTCCTTATATTGCGGTATGAGGCTTCGCAGTAGGTTGCAAACATTCATCACCCATGACTGTCCCCAATTGAGCTCAGAAGCTCAATGTCTATCATGACCTCTCTTTTAGAATGTCCAAGAGCAAGCAAACTATTCCTCCAGGAGAGGGCGCCAACAGACTACTAAAGAGATCATCATTACTCAAAGAAAACCCCAAAAACCAATGCATGATAGGAATAAACAGGTAACTTTCTTTGGAGTGGAAGCGGAGAGATCGCACCAGATGCCAATTCTAGATGTTATCACACCTGTGGTCACTGCAGCAGCAGGTGAATCCACTTTGTCCAAAAGGGATCTATTCCATTCAATTGCAAATGATCTAGATAAGACAGAGAACTGCAGCACGGGGACATAGCCGAGTTGGTCAGGTTGAGTGGTGATGAGTTTGCTATTTGGATGAATAAAGAAAGTCAAAAGTGTGAAAGATAAAAAACAAAAGGAGGAAGTGTGAAAAGTGAATGGGCCAAATTGAGGTGCATATGAAGACGTATGCTTTCTTCCAATTCATTAAATCGGGCTAATATGAATCAGGTGAATTGAGTTCTGCTTTTGGAAACTGGGTTAAGAAGGGGTGCACCGTTCCTGGAGGTACTGCAATACCAGGTCAATGCGTGGAGTGGACAGAGCAAGCTCTTTTTCCATCTCCCTGTTCTAAAAATCCATTTAATATATGGTCCCCAGATAGGGGACGTATCAGATATTAAACTGATAAGAACAGATACTACACTTGATCTTAGCCAAAAGGCCGAGAAGCGATAACCAGAATTGGTTTGGGCCTCGAGTGGCACCCTGGCCTATGCCGGACACATCTTAGGGAGAGAGAGCGAGAGGGAGACAAACCCACGCCTACACAAGACATTTTGTCACCCAAGCCAACCCTTGAAAAGGCTGCTTTGCAGAGCCAAAACAAGAAGAATGGTGCGTTTTGCAGCCGCCGCCCACTGCAATGAATCTGAATAACTCCTCCTTTAGGGCGCAAGCAACTCCCCTCCCCCTTGCAGTCTTTCCAATTCACGATACAAAAAGACGGACAGGACAGGTTGCCTGACTTTCCGTCACTGCCACCCTTTGCCATCCTTACCCGTAGAAAGCCCTTTCATCATCCCCAAACCCTAATCTTTTCCCTTTCCTTCCCAGCCCCCAAACCCTGCCCTCTGTACCTTTCTCACCACCCGCTTCCCTTCTCCTGTCATCCCCCTACCACCCGGGAAAAAAAGAGATTGCCCCCTCCTTCCACTAGCCCACCCTCCCACCCAAAGAACAACTTCTTCTGCGCAGCTTGTTTTCTAGGCAGCAGCGCTATTGTGATGTCATCGGGGGGCATTGTGACAAGCCGCCAGTGTTCCGTCTCTTCATGTTGTGCACAGTTCAAACGGAAAATACATCAACAGGCAGACTACAGAAAAGCTTACTATCAAAGGTTAGAGGGGGGCTTTCTCAGAGGGCTTTTTACAGTTTTTCTATTCCCAATTAGCCGTTTAAGTGTACTTATTGAAAGTAGTAATTCTTTCATAGGCCGCCCTTTCTTAGTATTTGACGTTCCTTATATTGCGGTATGAGGCTTCGCAGTAGGTTGCAAACATTCATCACCCATGACTGTCCCCAATTGAGCTCAGAAGCTCAATGTCTATCATGACCTCTCTTTTAGAATGTCCAAGAGCAAGCAAACTATTCCTCCAGGAGAGGGCGCCAACAGACTACTAAAGAGATCATCATTACTCAAAGAAAACCCCAAAAACCAATGCATGATAGGAATAAACAGGTAACTTTCTTTGGAGTGGAAGCGGAGAGATCGCACCAGATGCCAATTCTAGATGTTATCACACCTGTGGTCACTGCAGCAGCAGGTGAATCCACTTTGTCCAAAAGGGATCTATTCCATTCAATTGCAAATGATCTAGATAAGACAGAGAACTGCAGCACGGGGACATAGCCGAGTTGGTCAGGTTGAGTGGTGATGAGTTTGCTATTTGGATGAATAAAGAAAGTCAAAAGTGTGAAAGATAAAAAACAAAAGGAGGAAGTGTGAAAAGTGAATGGGCCAAATTGAGGTGCATATGAAGACGTATGCTTTCTTCCAATTCATTAAATCGGGCTAATATGAATCAGGTGAATTGAGTTCTGCTTTTGGAAACTGGGTTAAGAAGGGGTGCACCGTTCCTGGAGGTACTGCAATACCAGGTCAATGCGTGGAGTGGACAGAGCAAGCTCTTTTTCCATCTCCCTGTTCTAAAAATCCATTTAATATATGGTCCCCAGATAGGGGACGTATCAGATATTAAACTGATAAGAACAGATACTACACTTGATCTTAGCCAAAAGGCCGAGAAGCGATAACCAGAATTGGTTTGGGCCTCGAGTGGCACCCTGGCCTATGCCGGACACATCTTAGGGAGAGAGAGCGAGAGGGAGACAAACCCACGCCTACACAAGACATTTTGTCACCCAAGCCAACCCTTGAAAAGGCTGCTTTGCAGAGCCAAAACAAGAAGAATGGTGCGTTTTGCAGCCGCCGCCCACTGCAATGAATCTGAATAACTCCTCCTTTAGGGCGCAAGCAACTCCCCTCCCCCTTGCAGTCTTTCCAATTCACGATACAAAAAGACGGACAGGACAGGTTGCCTGACTTTCCGTCACTGCCACCCTTTGCCATCCTTACCCGTAGAAAGCCCTTTCATCATCCCCAAACCCTAATCTTTTCCCTTTCCTTCCCAGCCCCCAAACCCTGCCCTCTGTACCTTTCTCACCACCCGCTTCCCTTCTCCTGTCATCCCCCTACCACCCGGGAAAAAAAGAGATTGCCCCCTCCTTCCACTAGCCCACCCTCCCACCCAAAGAACAACTTCTTCTGCGCAGCTTGTTTTCTAGGCAGCAGCGCTATTGTGATGTCATCGGGGGGCATTGTGACAAGCCGCCAGTGTTCCGTCTCTTCATGTTGTGCACAGTTCAAACGGAAAATACATCAACAGGCAGACTACAGAAAAGCTTACTATCAAAGGTTAGAGGGGGGCTTTCTCAGAGGGCTTTTTACAGTTTTTCTATTCCCAATTAGCCGTTTAAGTGTACTTATTGAAAGTAGTAATTCTTTCATAGGCCGCCCTTTCTTAGTATTTGACGTTCCTTATATTGCGGTATGAGGCTTCGCAGTAGGTTGCAAACATTCATCACCCATGACTGTCCCCAATTGAGCTCAGAAGCTCAATGTCTATCATGACCTCTCTTTTAGAATGTCCAAGAGCAAGCAAACTATTCCTCCAGGAGAGGGCGCCAACAGACTACTAAAGAGATCATCATTACTCAAAGAAAACCCCAAAAACCAATGCATGATAGGAATAAACAGGTAACTTTCTTTGGAGTGGAAGCGGAGAGATCGCACCAGATGCCAATTCTAGATGTTATCACACCTGTGGTCACTGCAGCAGCAGGTGAATCCACTTTGTCCAAAAGGGATCTATTCCATTCAATTGCAAATGATCTAGATAAGACAGAGAACTGCAGCACGGGGACATAGCCGAGTTGGTCAGGTTGAGTGGTGATGAGTTTGCTATTTGGATGAATAAAGAAAGTCAAAAGTGTGAAAGATAAAAAACAAAAGGAGGAAGTGTGAAAAGTGAATGGGCCAAATTGAGGTGCATATGAAGACGTATGCTTTCTTCCAATTCATTAAATCGGGCTAATATGAATCAGGTGAATTGAGTTCTGCTTTTGGAAACTGGGTTAAGAAGGGGTGCACCGTTCCTGGAGGTACTGCAATACCAGGTCAATGCGTGGAGTGGACAGAGCAAGCTCTTTTTCCATCTCCCTGTTCTAAAAATCCATTTAATATATGGTCCCCAGATAGGGGACGTATCAGATATTAAACTGATAAGAACAGATACTACACTTGATCTTAGCCAAAAGGCCGAGAAGCGATAACCAGAATTGGTTTGGGCCTCGAGTGGCACCCTGGCCTATGCCGGACACATCTTAGGGAGAGAGAGCGAGAGGGAGACAAACCCACGCCTACACAAGACATTTTGTCACCCAAGCCAACCCTTGAAAAGGCTGCTTTGCAGAGCCAAAACAAGAAGAATGGTGCGTTTTGCAGCCGCCGCCCACTGCAATGAATCTGAATAACTCCTCCTTTAGGGCGCAAGCAACTCCCCTCCCCCTTGCAGTCTTTCCAATTCACGATACAAAAAGACGGACAGGACAGGTTGCCTGACTTTCCGTCACTGCCACCCTTTGCCATCCTTACCCGTAGAAAGCCCTTTCATCATCCCCAAACCCTAATCTTTTCCCTTTCCTTCCCAGCCCCCAAACCCTGCCCTCTGTACCTTTCTCACCACCCGCTTCCCTTCTCCTGTCATCCCCCTACCACCCGGGAAAAAAAGAGATTGCCCCCTCCTTCCACTAGCCCACCCTCCCACCCAAAGAACAACTTCTTCTGCGCAGCTTGTTTTCTAGGCAGCAGCGCTATTGTGATGTCATCGGGGGGCATTGTGACAAGCCGCCAGTGTTCCGTCTCTTCATGTTGTGCACAGTTCAAACGGAAAATACATCAACAGGCAGACTACAGAAAAGCTTACTATCAAAGGTTAGAGGGGGGCTTTCTCAGAGGGCTTTTTACAGTTTTTCTATTCCCAATTAGCCGTTTAAGTGTACTTATTGAAAGTAGTAATTCTTTCATAGGCCGCCCTTTCTTAGTATTTGACGTTCCTTATATTGCGGTATGAGGCTTCGCAGTAGGTTGCAAACATTCATCACCCATGACTGTCCCCAATTGAGCTCAGAAGCTCAATGTCTATCATGACCTCTCTTTTAGAATGTCCAAGAGCAAGCAAACTATTCCTCCAGGAGAGGGCGCCAACAGACTACTAAAGAGATCATCATTACTCAAAGAAAACCCCAAAAACCAATGCATGATAGGAATAAACAGGTAACTTTCTTTGGAGTGGAAGCGGAGAGATCGCACCAGATGCCAATTCTAGATGTTATCACACCTGTGGTCACTGCAGCAGCAGGTGAATCCACTTTGTCCAAAAGGGATCTATTCCATTCAATTGCAAATGATCTAGATAAGACAGAGAACTGCAGCACGGGGACATAGCCGAGTTGGTCAGGTTGAGTGGTGATGAGTTTGCTATTTGGATGAATAAAGAAAGTCAAAAGTGTGAAAGATAAAAAACAAAAGGAGGAAGTGTGAAAAGTGAATGGGCCAAATTGAGGTGCATATGAAGACGTATGCTTTCTTCCAATTCATTAAATCGGGCTAATATGAATCAGGTGAATTGAGTTCTGCTTTTGGAAACTGGGTTAAGAAGGGGTGCACCGTTCCTGGAGGTACTGCAATACCAGGTCAATGCGTGGAGTGGACAGAGCAAGCTCTTTTTCCATCTCCCTGTTCTAAAAATCCATTTAATATATGGTCCCCAGATAGGGGACGTATCAGATATTAAACTGATAAGAACAGATACTACACTTGATCTTAGCCAAAAGGCCGAGAAGCGATAACCAGAATTGGTTTGGGCCTCGAGTGGCACCCTGGCCTATGCCGGACACATCTTAGGGAGAGAGAGCGAGAGGGAGACAAACCCACGCCTACACAAGACATTTTGTCACCCAAGCCAACCCTTGAAAAGGCTGCTTTGCAGAGCCAAAACAAGAAGAATGGTGCGTTTTGCAGCCGCCGCCCACTGCAATGAATCTGAATAACTCCTCCTTTAGGGCGCAAGCAACTCCCCTCCCCCTTGCAGTCTTTCCAATTCACGATACAAAAAGACGGACAGGACAGGTTGCCTGACTTTCCGTCACTGCCACCCTTTGCCATCCTTACCCGTAGAAAGCCCTTTCATCATCCCCAAACCCTAATCTTTTCCCTTTCCTTCCCAGCCCCCAAACCCTGCCCTCTGTACCTTTCTCACCACCCGCTTCCCTTCTCCTGTCATCCCCCTACCACCCGGGAAAAAAAGAGATTGCCCCCTCCTTCCACTAGCCCACCCTCCCACCCAAAGAACAACTTCTTCTGCGCAGCTTGTTTTCTAGGCAGCAGCGCTATTGTGATGTCATCGGGGGGCATTGTGACAAGCCGCCAGTGTTCCGTCTCTTCATGTTGTGCACAGTTCAAACGGAAAATACATCAACAGGCAGACTACAGAAAAGCTTACTATCAAAGGTTAGAGGGGGGCTTTCTCAGAGGGCTTTTTACAGTTTTTCTATTCCCAATTAGCCGTTTAAGTGTACTTATTGAAAGTAGTAATTCTTTCATAGGCCGCCCTTTCTTAGTATTTGACGTTCCTTATATTGCGGTATGAGGCTTCGCAGTAGGTTGCAAACATTCATCACCCATGACTGTCCCCAATTGAGCTCAGAAGCTCAATGTCTATCATGACCTCTCTTTTAGAATGTCCAAGAGCAAGCAAACTATTCCTCCAGGAGAGGGCGCCAACAGACTACTAAAGAGATCATCATTACTCAAAGAAAACCCCAAAAACCAATGCATGATAGGAATAAACAGGTAACTTTCTTTGGAGTGGAAGCGGAGAGATCGCACCAGATGCCAATTCTAGATGTTATCACACCTGTGGTCACTGCAGCAGCAGGTGAATCCACTTTGTCCAAAAGGGATCTATTCCATTCAATTGCAAATGATCTAGATAAGACAGAGAACTGCAGCACGGGGACATAGCCGAGTTGGTCAGGTTGAGTGGTGATGAGTTTGCTATTTGGATGAATAAAGAAAGTCAAAAGTGTGAAAGATAAAAAACAAAAGGAGGAAGTGTGAAAAGTGAATGGGCCAAATTGAGGTGCATATGAAGACGTATGCTTTCTTCCAATTCATTAAATCGGGCTAATATGAATCAGGTGAATTGAGTTCTGCTTTTGGAAACTGGGTTAAGAAGGGGTGCACCGTTCCTGGAGGTACTGCAATACCAGGTCAATGCGTGGAGTGGACAGAGCAAGCTCTTTTTCCATCTCCCTGTTCTAAAAATCCATTTAATATATGGTCCCCAGATAGGGGACGTATCAGATATTAAACTGATAAGAACAGATACTACACTTGATCTTAGCCAAAAGGCCGAGAAGCGATAACCAGAATTGGTTTGGGCCTCGAGTGGCACCCTGGCCTATGCCGGACACATCTTAGGGAGAGAGAGCGAGAGGGAGACAAACCCACGCCTACACAAGACATTTTGTCACCCAAGCCAACCCTTGAAAAGGCTGCTTTGCAGAGCCAAAACAAGAAGAATGGTGCGTTTTGCAGCCGCCGCCCACTGCAATGAATCTGAATAACTCCTCCTTTAGGGCGCAAGCAACTCCCCTCCCCCTTGCAGTCTTTCCAATTCACGATACAAAAAGACGGACAGGACAGGTTGCCTGACTTTCCGTCACTGCCACCCTTTGCCATCCTTACCCGTAGAAAGCCCTTTCATCATCCCCAAACCCTAATCTTTTCCCTTTCCTTCCCAGCCCCCAAACCCTGCCCTCTGTACCTTTCTCACCACCCGCTTCCCTTCTCCTGTCATCCCCCTACCACCCGGGAAAAAAAGAGATTGCCCCCTCCTTCCACTAGCCCACCCTCCCACCCAAAGAACAACTTCTTCTGCGCAGCTTGTTTTCTAGGCAGCAGCGCTATTGTGATGTCATCGGGGGGCATTGTGACAAGCCGCCAGTGTTCCGTCTCTTCATGTTGTGCACAGTTCAAACGGAAAATACATCAACAGGCAGACTACAGAAAAGCTTACTATCAAAGGTTAGAGGGGGGCTTTCTCAGAGGGCTTTTTACAGTTTTTCTATTCCCAATTAGCCGTTTAAGTGTACTTATTGAAAGTAGTAATTCTTTCATAGGCCGCCCTTTCTTAGTATTTGACGTTCCTTATATTGCGGTATGAGGCTTCGCAGTAGGTTGCAAACATTCATCACCCATGACTGTCCCCAATTGAGCTCAGAAGCTCAATGTCTATCATGACCTCTCTTTTAGAATGTCCAAGAGCAAGCAAACTATTCCTCCAGGAGAGGGCGCCAACAGACTACTAAAGAGATCATCATTACTCAAAGAAAACCCCAAAAACCAATGCATGATAGGAATAAACAGGTAACTTTCTTTGGAGTGGAAGCGGAGAGATCGCACCAGATGCCAATTCTAGATGTTATCACACCTGTGGTCACTGCAGCAGCAGGTGAATCCACTTTGTCCAAAAGGGATCTATTCCATTCAATTGCAAATGATCTAGATAAGACAGAGAACTGCAGCACGGGGACATAGCCGAGTTGGTCAGGTTGAGTGGTGATGAGTTTGCTATTTGGATGAATAAAGAAAGTCAAAAGTGTGAAAGATAAAAAACAAAAGGAGGAAGTGTGAACAAGTGAATGGGCCAAATTGAGGTGCATATGAAGACGTATGCTTTCTTCCAATTCATTAAATCGGGCTAATATGAATCAGGTGAATTGAGTTCTGCTTTTGGAAACTGGGTTAAGAAGGGGTGCACCGTTCCTGGAGGTACTGCAATACCAGGTCAATGCGTGGAGTGGACAGAGCAAGCTCTTTTTCCATCTCCCTGTTCTAAAAATCCATTTAATATATGGTCCCCAGATAGGGGACGTATCAGATATTAAACTGATAAGAACAGATACTACACTTGATCTTAGCCAAAAGGCCGAGAAGCGATAACCAGAATTGGTTTGGGCCTCGAGTGGCACCCTGGCCTATGCCGGACACATCTTAGGGAGAGAGAGCGAGAGGGAGACAAACCCACGCCTACACAAGACATTTTGTCACCCAAGCCAACCCTTGAAAAGGCTGCTTTGCAGAGCCAAAACAAGAAGAATGGTGCGTTTTGCAGCCGCCGCCCACTGCAATGAATCTGAATAACTCCTCCTTTAGGGCGCAAGCAACTCCCCTCCCCCTTGCAGTCTTTCCAATTCACGATACAAAAAGACGGACAGGACAGGTTGCCTGACTTTCCGTCACTGCCACCCTTTGCCATCCTTACCCGTAGAAAGCCCTTTCATCATCCCCAAACCCTAATCTTTTCCCTTTCCTTCCCAGCCCCCAAACCCTGCCCTCTGTACCTTTCTCACCACCCGCTTCCCTTCTCCTGTCATCCCCCTACCACCCGGGAAAAAAAGAGATTGCCCCCTCCTTCCACTAGCCCACCCTCCCACCCAAAGAACAACTTCTTCTGCGCAGCTTGTTTTCTAGGCAGCAGCGCTATTGTGATGTCATCGGGGGGCATTGTGACAAGCCGCCAGTGTTCCGTCTCTTCATGTTGTGCACAGTTCAAACGGAAAATACATCAACAGGCAGACTACAGAAAAGCTTACTATCAAAGGTTAGAGGGGGGCTTTCTCAGAGGGCTTTTTACAGTTTTTCTATTCCCAATTAGCCGTTTAAGTGTACTTATTGAAAGTAGTAATTCTTTCATAGGCCGCCCTTTCTTAGTATTTGACGTTCCTTATATTGCGGTATGAGGCTTCGCAGTAGGTTGCAAACATTCATCACCCATGACTGTCCCCAATTGAGCTCAGAAGCTCAATGTCTATCATGACCTCTCTTTTAGAATGTCCAAGAGCAAGCAAACTATTCCTCCAGGAGAGGGCGCCAACAGACTACTAAAGAGATCATCATTACTCAAAGAAAACCCCAAAAACCAATGCATGATAGGAATAAACAGGTAACTTTCTTTGGAGTGGAAGCGGAGAGATCGCACCAGATGCCAATTCTAGATGTTATCACACCTGTGGTCACTGCAGCAGCAGGTGAATCCACTTTGTCCAAAAGGGATCTATTCCATTCAATTGCAAATGATCTAGATAAGACAGAGAACTGCAGCACGGGGACATAGCCGAGTTGGTCAGGTTGAGTGGTGATGAGTTTGCTATTTGGATGAATAAAGAAAGTCAAAAGTGTGAAAGATAAAAAACAAAAGGAGGAAGTGTGAAAAGTGAATGGGCCAAATTGAGGTGCATATGAAGACGTATGCTTTCTTCCAATTCATTAAATCGGGCTAATATGAATCAGGTGAATTGAGTTCTGCTTTTGGAAACTGGGTTAAGAAGGGGTGCACCGTTCCTGGAGGTACTGCAATACCAGGTCAATGCGTGGAGTGGACAGAGCAAGCTCTTTTTCCATCTCCCTGTTCTAAAAATCCATTTAATATATGGTCCCCAGATAGGGGACGTATCAGATATTAAACTGATAAGAACAGATACTACACTTGATCTTAGCCAAAAGGCCGAGAAGCGATAACCAGAATTGGTTTGGGCCTCGAGTGGCACCCTGGCCTATGCCGGACACATCTTAGGGAGAGAGAGCGAGAGGGAGACAAACCCACGCCTACACAAGACATTTTGTCACCCAAGCCAACCCTTGAAAAGGCTGCTTTGCAGAGCCAAAACAAGAAGAATGGTGCGTTTTGCAGCCGCCGCCCACTGCAATGAATCTGAATAACTCCTCCTTTAGGGCGCAAGCAACTCCCCTCCCCCTTGCAGTCTTTCCAATTCACGATACAAAAAGACGGACAGGACAGGTTGCCTGACTTTCCGTCACTGCCACCCTTTGCCATCCTTACCCGTAGAAAGCCCTTTCATCATCCCCAAACCCTAATCTTTTCCCTTTCCTTCCCAGCCCCCAAACCCTGCCCTCTGTACCTTTCTCACCACCCGCTTCCCTTCTCCTGTCATCCCCCTACCACCCGGGAAAAAAAGAGATTGCCCCCTCCTTCCACTAGCCCACCCTCCCACCCAAAGAACAACTTCTTCTGCGCAGCTTGTTTTCTAGGCAGCAGCGCTATTGTGATGTCATCGGGGGGCATTGTGACAAGCCGCCAGTGTTCCGTCTCTTCATGTTGTGCACAGTTCAAACGGAAAATACATCAACAGGCAGACTACAGAAAAGCTTACTATCAAAGGTTAGAGGGGGGCTTTCTCAGAGGGCTTTTTACAGTTTTTCTATTCCCAATTAGCCGTTTAAGTGTACTTATTGAAAGTAGTAATTCTTTCATAGGCCGCCCTTTCTTAGTATTTGACGTTCCTTATATTGCGGTATGAGGCTTCGCAGTAGGTTGCAAACATTCATCACCCATGACTGTCCCCAATTGAGCTCAGAAGCTCAATGTCTATCATGACCTCTCTTTTAGAATGTCCAAGAGCAAGCAAACTATTCCTCCAGGAGAGGGCGCCAACAGACTACTAAAGAGATCATCATTACTCAAAGAAAACCCCAAAAACCAATGCATGATAGGAATAAACAGGTAACTTTCTTTGGAGTGGAAGCGGAGAGATCGCACCAGATGCCAATTCTAGATGTTATCACACCTGTGGTCACTGCAGCAGCAGGTGAATCCACTTTGTCCAAAAGGGATCTATTCCATTCAATTGCAAATGATCTAGATAAGACAGAGAACTGCAGCACGGGGACATAGCCGAGTTGGTCAGGTTGAGTGGTGATGAGTTTGCTATTTGGATGAATAAAGAAAGTCAAAAGTGTGAAAGATAAAAAACAAAAGGAGGAAGTGTGAAAAGTGAATGGGCCAAATTGAGGTGCATATGAAGACGTATGCTTTCTTCCAATTCATTAAATCGGGCTAATATGAATCAGGTGAATTGAGTTCTGCTTTTGGAAACTGGGTTAAGAAGGGGTGCACCGTTCCTGGAGGTACTGCAATACCAGGTCAATGCGTGGAGTGGACAGAGCAAGCTCTTTTTCCATCTCCCTGTTCTAAAAATCCATTTAATATATGGTCCCCAGATAGGGGACGTATCAGATATTAAACTGATAAGAACAGATACTACACTTGATCTTAGCCAAAAGGCCGAGAAGCGATAACCAGAATTGGTTTGGGCCTCGAGTGGCACCCTGGCCTATGCCGGACACATCTTAGGGAGAGAGAGCGAGAGGGAGACAAACCCACGCCTACACAAGACATTTTGTCACCCAAGCCAACCCTTGAAAAGGCTGCTTTGCAGAGCCAAAACAAGAAGAATGGTGCGTTTTGCAGCCGCCGCCCACTGCAATGAATCTGAATAACTCCTCCTTTAGGGCGCAAGCAACTCCCCTCCCCCTTGCAGTCTTTCCAATTCACGATACAAAAAGACGGACAGGACAGGTTGCCTGACTTTCCGTCACTGCCACCCTTTGCCATCCTTACCCGTAGAAAGCCCTTTCATCATCCCCAAACCCTAATCTTTTCCCTTTCCTTCCCAGCCCCCAAACCCTGCCCTCTGTACCTTTCTCACCACCCGCTTCCCTTCTCCTGTCATCCCCCTACCACCCGGGAAAAAAAGAGATTGCCCCCTCCTTCCACTAGCCCACCCTCCCACCCAAAGAACAACTTCTTCTGCGCAGCTTGTTTTCTAGGCAGCAGCGCTATTGTGATGTCATCGGGGGGCATTGTGACAAGCCGCCAGTGTTCCGTCTCTTCATGTTGTGCACAGTTCAAACGGAAAATACATCAACAGGCAGACTACAGAAAAGCTTACTATCAAAGGTTAGAGGGGGGCTTTCTCAGAGGGCTTTTTACAGTTTTTCTATTCCCAATTAGCCGTTTAAGTGTACTTATTGAAAGTAGTAATTCTTTCATAGGCCGCCCTTTCTTAGTATTTGACGTTCCTTATATTGCGGTATGAGGCTTCGCAGTAGGTTGCAAACATTCATCACCCATGACTGTCCCCAATTGAGCTCAGAAGCTCAATGTCTATCATGACCTCTCTTTTAGAATGTCCAAGAGCAAGCAAACTATTCCTCCAGGAGAGGGCGCCAACAGACTACTAAAGAGATCATCATTACTCAAAGAAAACCCCAAAAACCAATGCATGATAGGAATAAACAGGTAACTTTCTTTGGAGTGGAAGCGGAGAGATCGCACCAGATGCCAATTCTAGATGTTATCACACCTGTGGTCACTGCAGCAGCAGGTGAATCCACTTTGTCCAAAAGGGATCTATTCCATTCAATTGCAAATGATCTAGATAAGACAGAGAACTGCAGCACGGGGACATAGCCGAGTTGGTCAGGTTGAGTGGTGATGAGTTTGCTATTTGGATGAATAAAGAAAGTCAAAAGTGTGAAAGATAAAAAACAAAAGGAGGAAGTGTGAAAAGTGAATGGGCCAAATTGAGGTGCATATGAAGACGTATGCTTTCTTCCAATTCATTAAATCGGGCTAATATGAATCAGGTGAATTGAGTTCTGCTTTTGGAAACTGGGTTAAGAAGGGGTGCACCGTTCCTGGAGGTACTGCAATACCAGGTCAATGCGTGGAGTGGACAGAGCAAGCTCTTTTTCCATCTCCCTGTTCTAAAAATCCATTTAATATATGGTCCCCAGATAGGGGACGTATCAGATATTAAACTGATAAGAACAGATACTACACTTGATCTTAGCCAAAAGGCCGAGAAGCGATAACCAGAATTGGTTTGGGCCTCGAGTGGCACCCTGGCCTATGCCGGACACATCTTAGGGAGAGAGAGCGAGAGGGAGACAAACCCACGCCTACACAAGACATTTTGTCACCCAAGCCAACCCTTGAAAAGGCTGCTTTGCAGAGCCAAAACAAGAAGAATGGTGCGTTTTGCAGCCGCCGCCCACTGCAATGAATCTGAATAACTCCTCCTTTAGGGCGCAAGCAACTCCCCTCCCCCTTGCAGTCTTTCCAATTCACGATACAAAAAGACGGACAGGACAGGTTGCCTGACTTTCCGTCACTGCCACCCTTTGCCATCCTTACCCGTAGAAAGCCCTTTCATCATCCCCAAACCCTAATCTTTTCCCTTTCCTTCCCAGCCCCCAAACCCTGCCCTCTGTACCTTTCTCACCACCCGCTTCCCTTCTCCTGTCATCCCCCTACCACCCGGGAAAAAAAGAGATTGCCCCCTCCTTCCACTAGCCCACCCTCCCACCCAAAGAACAACTTCTTCTGCGCAGCTTGTTTTCTAGGCAGCAGCGCTATTGTGATGTCATCGGGGGGCATTGTGACAAGCCGCCAGTGTTCCGTCTCTTCATGTTGTGCACAGTTCAAACGGAAAATACATCAACAGGCAGACTACAGAAAAGCTTACTATCAAAGGTTAGAGGGGGGCTTTCTCAGAGGGCTTTTTACAGTTTTTCTATTCCCAATTAGCCGTTTAAGTGTACTTATTGAAAGTAGTAATTCTTTCATAGGCCGCCCTTTCTTAGTATTTGACGTTCCTTATATTGCGGTATGAGGCTTCGCAGTAGGTTGCAAACATTCATCACCCATGACTGTCCCCAATTGAGCTCAGAAGCTCAATGTCTATCATGACCTCTCTTTTAGAATGTCCAAGAGCAAGCAAACTATTCCTCCAGGAGAGGGCGCCAACAGACTACTAAAGAGATCATCATTACTCAAAGAAAACCCCAAAAACCAATGCATGATAGGAATAAACAGGTAACTTTCTTTGGAGTGGAAGCGGAGAGATCGCACCAGATGCCAATTCTAGATGTTATCACACCTGTGGTCACTGCAGCAGCAGGTGAATCCACTTTGTCCAAAAGGGATCTATTCCATTCAATTGCAAATGATCTAGATAAGACAGAGAACTGCAGCACGGGGACATAGCCGAGTTGGTCAGGTTGAGTGGTGATGAGTTTGCTATTTGGATGAATAAAGAAAGTCAAAAGTGTGAAAGATAAAAAACAAAAGGAGGAAGTGTGAAAAGTGAATGGGCCAAATTGAGGTGCATATGAAGACGTATGCTTTCTTCCAATTCATTAAATCGGGCTAATATGAATCAGGTGAATTGAGTTCTGCTTTTGGAAACTGGGTTAAGAAGGGGTGCACCGTTCCTGGAGGTACTGCAATACCAGGTCAATGCGTGGAGTGGACAGAGCAAGCTCTTTTTCCATCTCCCTGTTCTAAAAATCCATTTAATATATGGTCCCCAGATAGGGGACGTATCAGATATTAAACTGATAAGAACAGATACTACACTTGATCTTAGCCAAAAGGCCGAGAAGCGATAACCAGAATTGGTTTGGGCCTCGAGTGGCACCCTGGCCTATGCCGGACACATCTTAGGGAGAGAGAGCGAGAGGGAGACAAACCCACGCCTACACAAGACATTTTGTCACCCAAGCCAACCCTTGAAAAGGCTGCTTTGCAGAGCCAAAACAAGAAGAATGGTGCGTTTTGCAGCCGCCGCCCACTGCAATGAATCTGAATAACTCCTCCTTTAGGGCGCAAGCAACTCCCCTCCCCCTTGCAGTCTTTCCAATTCACGATACAAAAAGACGGACAGGACAGGTTGCCTGACTTTCCGTCACTGCCACCCTTTGCCATCCTTACCCGTAGAAAGCCCTTTCATCATCCCCAAACCCTAATCTTTTCCCTTTCCTTCCCAGCCCCCAAACCCTGCCCTCTGTACCTTTCTCACCACCCGCTTCCCTTCTCCTGTCATCCCCCTACCACCCGGGAAAAAAAGAGATTGCCCCCTCCTTCCACTAGCCCACCCTCCCACCCAAAGAACAACTTCTTCTGCGCAGCTTGTTTTCTAGGCAGCAGCGCTATTGTGATGTCATCGGGGGGCATTGTGACAAGCCGCCAGTGTTCCGTCTCTTCATGTTGTGCACAGTTCAAACGGAAAATACATCAACAGGCAGACTACAGAAAAGCTTACTATCAAAGGTTAGAGGGGGGCTTTCTCAGAGGGCTTTTTACAGTTTTTCTATTCCCAATTAGCCGTTTAAGTGTACTTATTGAAAGTAGTAATTCTTTCATAGGCCGCCCTTTCTTAGTATTTGACGTTCCTTATATTGCGGTATGAGGCTTCGCAGTAGGTTGCAAACATTCATCACCCATGACTGTCCCCAATTGAGCTCAGAAGCTCAATGTCTATCATGACCTCTCTTTTAGAATGTCCAAGAGCAAGCAAACTATTCCTCCAGGAGAGGGCGCCAACAGACTACTAAAGAGATCATCATTACTCAAAGAAAACCCCAAAAACCAATGCATGATAGGAATAAACAGGTAACTTTCTTTGGAGTGGAAGCGGAGAGATCGCACCAGATGCCAATTCTAGATGTTATCACACCTGTGGTCACTGCAGCAGCAGGTGAATCCACTTTGTCCAAAAGGGATCTATTCCATTCAATTGCAAATGATCTAGATAAGACAGAGAACTGCAGCACGGGGACATAGCCGAGTTGGTCAGGTTGAGTGGTGATGAGTTTGCTATTTGGATGAATAAAGAAAGTCAAAAGTGTGAAAGATAAAAAACAAAAGGAGGAAGTGTGAAAAGTGAATGGGCCAAATTGAGGTGCATATGAAGACGTATGCTTTCTTCCAATTCATTAAATCGGGCTAATATGAATCAGGTGAATTGAGTTCTGCTTTTGGAAACTGGGTTAAGAAGGGGTGCACCGTTCCTGGAGGTACTGCAATACCAGGTCAATGCGTGGAGTGGACAGAGCAAGCTCTTTTTCCATCTCCCTGTTCTAAAAATCCATTTAATATATGGTCCCCAGATAGGGGACGTATCAGATATTAAACTGATAAGAACAGATACTACACTTGATCTTAGCCAAAAGGCCGAGAAGCGATAACCAGAATTGGTTTGGGCCTCGAGTGGCACCCTGGCCTATGCCGGACACATCTTAGGGAGAGAGAGCGAGAGGGAGACAAACCCACGCCTACACAAGACATTTTGTCACCCAAGCCAACCCTTGAAAAGGCTGCTTTGCAGAGCCAAAACAAGAAGAATGGTGCGTTTTGCAGCCGCCGCCCACTGCAATGAATCTGAATAACTCCTCCTTTAGGGCGCAAGCAACTCCCCTCCCCCTTGCAGTCTTTCCAATTCACGATACAAAAAGACGGACAGGACAGGTTGCCTGACTTTCCGTCACTGCCACCCTTTGCCATCCTTACCCGTAGAAAGCCCTTTCATCATCCCCAAACCCTAATCTTTTCCCTTTCCTTCCCAGCCCCCAAACCCTGCCCTCTGTACCTTTCTCACCACCCGCTTCCCTTCTCCTGTCATCCCCCTACCACCCGGGAAAAAAAGAGATTGCCCCCTCCTTCCACTAGCCCACCCTCCCACCCAAAGAACAACTTCTTCTGCGCAGCTTGTTTTCTAGGCAGCAGCGCTATTGTGATGTCATCGGGGGGCATTGTGACAAGCCGCCAGTGTTCCGTCTCTTCATGTTGTGCACAGTTCAAACGGAAAATACATCAACAGGCAGACTACAGAAAAGCTTACTATCAAAGGTTAGAGGGGGGCTTTCTCAGAGGGCTTTTTACAGTTTTTCTATTCCCAATTAGCCGTTTAAGTGTACTTATTGAAAGTAGTAATTCTTTCATAGGCCGCCCTTTCTTAGTATTTGACGTTCCTTATATTGCGGTATGAGGCTTCGCAGTAGGTTGCAAACATTCATCACCCATGACTGTCCCCAATTGAGCTCAGAAGCTCAATGTCTATCATGACCTCTCTTTTAGAATGTCCAAGAGCAAGCAAACTATTCCTCCAGGAGAGGGCGCCAACAGACTACTAAAGAGATCATCATTACTCAAAGAAAACCCCAAAAACCAATGCATGATAGGAATAAACAGGTAACTTTCTTTGGAGTGGAAGCGGAGAGATCGCACCAGATGCCAATTCTAGATGTTATCACACCTGTGGTCACTGCAGCAGCAGGTGAATCCACTTTGTCCAAAAGGGATCTATTCCATTCAATTGCAAATGATCTAGATAAGACAGAGAACTGCAGCACGGGGACATAGCCGAGTTGGTCAGGTTGAGTGGTGATGAGTTTGCTATTTGGATGAATAAAGAAAGTCAAAAGTGTGAAAGATAAAAAACAAAAGGAGGAAGTGTGAAAAGTGAATGGGCCAAATTGAGGTGCATATGAAGACGTATGCTTTCTTCCAATTCATTAAATCGGGCTAATATGAATCAGGTGAATTGAGTTCTGCTTTTGGAAACTGGGTTAAGAAGGGGTGCACCGTTCCTGGAGGTACTGCAATACCAGGTCAATGCGTGGAGTGGACAGAGCAAGCTCTTTTTCCATCTCCCTGTTCTAAAAATCCATTTAATATATGGTCCCCAGATAGGGGACGTATCAGATATTAAACTGATAAGAACAGATACTACACTTGATCTTAGCCAAAAGGCCGAGAAGCGATAACCAGAATTGGTTTGGGCCTCGAGTGGCACCCTGGCCTATGCCGGACACATCTTAGGGAGAGAGAGCGAGAGGGAGACAAACCCACGCCTACACAAGACATTTTGTCACCCAAGCCAACCCTTGAAAAGGCTGCTTTGCAGAGCCAAAACAAGAAGAATGGTGCGTTTTGCAGCCGCCGCCCACTGCAATGAATCTGAATAACTCCTCCTTTAGGGCGCAAGCAACTCCCCTCCCCCTTGCAGTCTTTCCAATTCACGATACAAAAAGACGGACAGGACAGGTTGCCTGACTTTCCGTCACTGCCACCCTTTGCCATCCTTACCCGTAGAAAGCCCTTTCATCATCCCCAAACCCTAATCTTTTCCCTTTCCTTCCCAGCCCCCAAACCCTGCCCTCTGTACCTTTCTCACCACCCGCTTCCCTTCTCCTGTCATCCCCCTACCACCCGGGAAAAAAAGAGATTGCCCCCTCCTTCCACTAGCCCACCCTCCCACCCAAAGAACAACTTCTTCTGCGCAGCTTGTTTTCTAGGCAGCAGCGCTATTGTGATGTCATCGGGGGGCATTGTGACAAGCCGCCAGTGTTCCGTCTCTTCATGTTGTGCACAGTTCAAACGGAAAATACATCAACAGGCAGACTACAGAAAAGCTTACTATCAAAGGTTAGAGGGGGGCTTTCTCAGAGGGCTTTTTACAGTTTTTCTATTCCCAATTAGCCGTTTAAGTGTACTTATTGAAAGTAGTAATTCTTTCATAGGCCGCCCTTTCTTAGTATTTGACGTTCCTTATATTGCGGTATGAGGCTTCGCAGTAGGTTGCAAACATTCATCACCCATGACTGTCCCCAATTGAGCTCAGAAGCTCAATGTCTATCATGACCTCTCTTTTAGAATGTCCAAGAGCAAGCAAACTATTCCTCCAGGAGAGGGCGCCAACAGACTACTAAAGAGATCATCATTACTCAAAGAAAACCCCAAAAACCAATGCATGATAGGAATAAACAGGTAACTTTCTTTGGAGTGGAAGCGGAGAGATCGCACCAGATGCCAATTCTAGATGTTATCACACCTGTGGTCACTGCAGCAGCAGGTGAATCCACTTTGTCCAAAAGGGATCTATTCCATTCAATTGCAAATGATCTAGATAAGACAGAGAACTGCAGCACGGGGACATAGCCGAGTTGGTCAGGTTGAGTGGTGATGAGTTTGCTATTTGGATGAATAAAGAAAGTCAAAAGTGTGAAAGATAAAAAACAAAAGGAGGAAGTGTGAAAAGTGAATGGGCCAAATTGAGGTGCATATGAAGACGTATGCTTTCTTCCAATTCATTAAATCGGGCTAATATGAATCAGGTGAATTGAGTTCTGCTTTTGGAAACTGGGTTAAGAAGGGGTGCACCGTTCCTGGAGGTACTGCAATACCAGGTCAATGCGTGGAGTGGACAGAGCAAGCTCTTTTTCCATCTCCCTGTTCTAAAAATCCATTTAATATATGGTCCCCAGATAGGGGACGTATCAGATATTAAACTGATAAGAACAGATACTACACTTGATCTTAGCCAAAAGGCCGAGAAGCGATAACCAGAATTGGTTTGGGCCTCGAGTGGCACCCTGGCCTATGCCGGACACATCTTAGGGAGAGAGAGCGAGAGGGAGACAAACCCACGCCTACACAAGACATTTTGTCACCCAAGCCAACCCTTGAAAAGGCTGCTTTGCAGAGCCAAAACAAGAAGAATGGTGCGTTTTGCAGCCGCCGCCCACTGCAATGAATCTGAATAACTCCTCCTTTAGGGCGCAAGCAACTCCCCTCCCCCTTGCAGTCTTTCCAATTCACGATACAAAAAGACGGACAGGACAGGTTGCCTGACTTTCCGTCACTGCCACCCTTTGCCATCCTTACCCGTAGAAAGCCCTTTCATCATCCCCAAACCCTAATCTTTTCCCTTTCCTTCCCAGCCCCCAAACCCTGCCCTCTGTACCTTTCTCACCACCCGCTTCCCTTCTCCTGTCATCCCCCTACCACCCGGGAAAAAAAGAGATTGCCCCCTCCTTCCACTAGCCCACCCTCCCACCCAAAGAACAACTTCTTCTGCGCAGCTTGTTTTCTAGGCAGCAGCGCTATTGTGATGTCATCGGGGGGCATTGTGACAAGCCGCCAGTGTTCCGTCTCTTCATGTTGTGCACAGTTCAAACGGAAAATACATCAACAGGCAGACTACAGAAAAGCTTACTATCAAAGGTTAGAGGGGGGCTTTCTCAGAGGGCTTTTTACAGTTTTTCTATTCCCAATTAGCCGTTTAAGTGTACTTATTGAAAGTAGTAATTCTTTCATAGGCCGCCCTTTCTTAGTATTTGACGTTCCTTATATTGCGGTATGAGGCTTCGCAGTAGGTTGCAAACATTCATCACCCATGACTGTCCCCAATTGAGCTCAGAAGCTCAATGTCTATCATGACCTCTCTTTTAGAATGTCCAAGAGCAAGCAAACTATTCCTCCAGGAGAGGGCGCCAACAGACTACTAAAGAGATCATCATTACTCAAAGAAAACCCCAAAAACCAATGCATGATAGGAATAAACAGGTAACTTTCTTTGGAGTGGAAGCGGAGAGATCGCACCAGATGCCAATTCTAGATGTTATCACACCTGTGGTCACTGCAGCAGCAGGTGAATCCACTTTGTCCAAAAGGGATCTATTCCATTCAATTGCAAATGATCTAGATAAGACAGAGAACTGCAGCACGGGGACATAGCCGAGTTGGTCAGGTTGAGTGGTGATGAGTTTGCTATTTGGATGAATAAAGAAAGTCAAAAGTGTGAAAGATAAAAAACAAAAGGAGGAAGTGTGAAAAGTGAATGGGCCAAATTGAGGTGCATATGAAGACGTATGCTTTCTTCCAATTCATTAAATCGGGCTAATATGAATCAGGTGAATTGAGTTCTGCTTTTGGAAACTGGGTTAAGAAGGGGTGCACCGTTCCTGGAGGTACTGCAATACCAGGTCAATGCGTGGAGTGGACAGAGCAAGCTCTTTTTCCATCTCCCTGTTCTAAAAATCCATTTAATATATGGTCCCCAGATAGGGGACGTATCAGATATTAAACTGATAAGAACAGATACTACACTTGATCTTAGCCAAAAGGCCGAGAAGCGATAACCAGAATTGGTTTGGGCCTCGAGTGGCACCCTGGCCTATGCCGGACACATCTTAGGGAGAGAGAGCGAGAGGGAGACAAACCCACGCCTACACAAGACATTTTGTCACCCAAGCCAACCCTTGAAAAGGCTGCTTTGCAGAGCCAAAACAAGAAGAATGGTGCGTTTTGCAGCCGCCGCCCACTGCAATGAATCTGAATAACTCCTCCTTTAGGGCGCAAGCAACTCCCCTCCCCCTTGCAGTCTTTCCAATTCACGATACAAAAAGACGGACAGGACAGGTTGCCTGACTTTCCGTCACTGCCACCCTTTGCCATCCTTACCCGTAGAAAGCCCTTTCATCATCCCCAAACCCTAATCTTTTCCCTTTCCTTCCCAGCCCCCAAACCCTGCCCTCTGTACCTTTCTCACCACCCGCTTCCCTTCTCCTGTCATCCCCCTACCACCCGGGAAAAAAAGAGATTGCCCCCTCCTTCCACTAGCCCACCCTCCCACCCAAAGAACAACTTCTTCTGCGCAGCTTGTTTTCTAGGCAGCAGCGCTATTGTGATGTCATCGGGGGGCATTGTGACAAGCCGCCAGTGTTCCGTCTCTTCATGTTGTGCACAGTTCAAACGGAAAATACATCAACAGGCAGACTACAGAAAAGCTTACTATCAAAGGTTAGAGGGGGGCTTTCTCAGAGGGCTTTTTACAGTTTTTCTATTCCCAATTAGCCGTTTAAGTGTACTTATTGAAAGTAGTAATTCTTTCATAGGCCGCCCTTTCTTAGTATTTGACGTTCCTTATATTGCGGTATGAGGCTTCGCAGTAGGTTGCAAACATTCATCACCCATGACTGTCCCCAATTGAGCTCAGAAGCTCAATGTCTATCATGACCTCTCTTTTAGAATGTCCAAGAGCAAGCAAACTATTCCTCCAGGAGAGGGCGCCAACAGACTACTAAAGAGATCATCATTACTCAAAGAAAACCCCAAAAACCAATGCATGATAGGAATAAACAGGTAACTTTCTTTGGAGTGGAAGCGGAGAGATCGCACCAGATGCCAATTCTAGATGTTATCACACCTGTGGTCACTGCAGCAGCAGGTGAATCCACTTTGTCCAAAAGGGATCTATTCCATTCAATTGCAAATGATCTAGATAAGACAGAGAACTGCAGCACGGGGACATAGCCGAGTTGGTCAGGTTGAGTGGTGATGAGTTTGCTATTTGGATGAATAAAGAAAGTCAAAAGTGTGAAAGATAAAAAACAAAAGGAGGAAGTGTGAAAAGTGAATGGGCCAAATTGAGGTGCATATGAAGACGTATGCTTTCTTCCAATTCATTAAATCGGGCTAATATGAATCAGGTGAATTGAGTTCTGCTTTTGGAAACTGGGTTAAGAAGGGGTGCACCGTTCCTGGAGGTACTGCAATACCAGGTCAATGCGTGGAGTGGACAGAGCAAGCTCTTTTTCCATCTCCCTGTTCTAAAAATCCATTTAATATATGGTCCCCAGATAGGGGACGTATCAGATATTAAACTGATAAGAACAGATACTACACTTGATCTTAGCCAAAAGGCCGAGAAGCGATAACCAGAATTGGTTTGGGCCTCGAGTGGCACCCTGGCCTATGCCGGACACATCTTAGGGAGAGAGAGCGAGAGGGAGACAAACCCACGCCTACACAAGACATTTTGTCACCCAAGCCAACCCTTGAAAAGGCTGCTTTGCAGAGCCAAAACAAGAAGAATGGTGCGTTTTGCAGCCGCCGCCCACTGCAATGAATCTGAATAACTCCTCCTTTAGGGCGCAAGCAACTCCCCTCCCCCTTGCAGTCTTTCCAATTCACGATACAAAAAGACGGACAGGACAGGTTGCCTGACTTTCCGTCACTGCCACCCTTTGCCATCCTTACCCGTAGAAAGCCCTTTCATCATCCCCAAACCCTAATCTTTTCCCTTTCCTTCCCAGCCCCCAAACCCTGCCCTCTGTACCTTTCTCACCACCCGCTTCCCTTCTCCTGTCATCCCCCTACCACCCGGGAAAAAAAGAGATTGCCCCCTCCTTCCACTAGCCCACCCTCCCACCCAAAGAACAACTTCTTCTGCGCAGCTTGTTTTCTAGGCAGCAGCGCTATTGTGATGTCATCGGGGGGCATTGTGACAAGCCGCCAGTGTTCCGTCTCTTCATGTTGTGCACAGTTCAAACGGAAAATACATCAACAGGCAGACTACAGAAAAGCTTACTATCAAAGGTTAGAGGGGGGCTTTCTCAGAGGGCTTTTTACAGTTTTTCTATTCCCAATTAGCCGTTTAAGTGTACTTATTGAAAGTAGTAATTCTTTCATAGGCCGCCCTTTCTTAGTATTTGACGTTCCTTATATTGCGGTATGAGGCTTCGCAGTAGGTTGCAAACATTCATCACCCATGACTGTCCCCAATTGAGCTCAGAAGCTCAATGTCTATCATGACCTCTCTTTTAGAATGTCCAAGAGCAAGCAAACTATTCCTCCAGGAGAGGGCGCCAACAGACTACTAAAGAGATCATCATTACTCAAAGAAAACCCCAAAAACCAATGCATGATAGGAATAAACAGGTAACTTTCTTTGGAGTGGAAGCGGAGAGATCGCACCAGATGCCAATTCTAGATGTTATCACACCTGTGGTCACTGCAGCAGCAGGTGAATCCACTTTGTCCAAAAGGGATCTATTCCATTCAATTGCAAATGATCTAGATAAGACAGAGAACTGCAGCACGGGGACATAGCCGAGTTGGTCAGGTTGAGTGGTGATGAGTTTGCTATTTGGATGAATAAAGAAAGTCAAAAGTGTGAAAGATAAAAAACAAAAGGAGGAAGTGTGAAAAGTGAATGGGCCAAATTGAGGTGCATATGAAGACGTATGCTTTCTTCCAATTCATTAAATCGGGCTAATATGAATCAGGTGAATTGAGTTCTGCTTTTGGAAACTGGGTTAAGAAGGGGTGCACCGTTCCTGGAGGTACTGCAATACCAGGTCAATGCGTGGAGTGGACAGAGCAAGCTCTTTTTCCATCTCCCTGTTCTAAAAATCCATTTAATATATGGTCCCCAGATAGGGGACGTATCAGATATTAAACTGATAAGAACAGATACTACACTTGATCTTAGCCAAAAGGCCGAGAAGCGATAACCAGAATTGGTTTGGGCCTCGAGTGGCACCCTGGCCTATGCCGGACACATCTTAGGGAGAGAGAGCGAGAGGGAGACAAACCCACGCCTACACAAGACATTTTGTCACCCAAGCCAACCCTTGAAAAGGCTGCTTTGCAGAGCCAAAACAAGAAGAATGGTGCGTTTTGCAGCCGCCGCCCACTGCAATGAATCTGAATAACTCCTCCTTTAGGGCGCAAGCAACTCCCCTCCCCCTTGCAGTCTTTCCAATTCACGATACAAAAAGACGGACAGGACAGGTTGCCTGACTTTCCGTCACTGCCACCCTTTGCCATCCTTACCCGTAGAAAGCCCTTTCATCATCCCCAAACCCTAATCTTTTCCCTTTCCTTCCCAGCCCCCAAACCCTGCCCTCTGTACCTTTCTCACCACCCGCTTCCCTTCTCCTGTCATCCCCCTACCACCCGGGAAAAAAAGAGATTGCCCCCTCCTTCCACTAGCCCACCCTCCCACCCAAAGAACAACTTCTTCTGCGCAGCTTGTTTTCTAGGCAGCAGCGCTATTGTGATGTCATCGGGGGGCATTGTGACAAGCCGCCAGTGTTCCGTCTCTTCATGTTCTGCACAGTTCAAACGGAAAATACATCAACAGGCAGACTACAGAAAAGCTTACTATCAAAGGTTAGAGGGGGGCTTTCTCAGAGGGCTTTTTACAGTTTTTCTATTCCCAATTAGCCGTTTAAGTGTACTTATTGAAAGTAGTAATTCTTTCATAGGCCGCCCTTTCTTAGTATTTGACGTTCCTTATATTGCGGTATGAGGCTTCGCAGTAGGTTGCAAACATTCATCACCCATGACTGTCCCCAATTGAGCTCAGAAGCTCAATGTCTATCATGACCTCTCTTTTAGAATGTCCAAGAGCAAGCAAACTATTCCTCCAGGAGAGGGCGCCAACAGACTACTAAAGAGATCATCATTACTCAAAGAAAACCCCAAAAACCAATGCATGATAGGAATAAACAGGTAACTTTCTTTGGAGTGGAAGCGGAGAGATCGCACCAGATGCCAATTCTAGATGTTATCACACCTGTGGTCACTGCAGCAGCAGGTGAATCCACTTTGTCCAAAAGGGATCTATTCCATTCAATTGCAAATGATCTAGATAAGACAGAGAACTGCAGCACGGGGACATAGCCGAGTTGGTCAGGTTGAGTGGTGATGAGTTTGCTATTTGGATGAATAAAGAAAGTCAAAAGTGTGAAAGATAAAAAACAAAAGGAGGAAGTGTGAAAAGTGAATGGGCCAAATTGAGGTGCATATGAAGACGTATGCTTTCTTCCAATTCATTAAATCGGGCTAATATGAATCAGGTGAATTGAGTTCTGCTTTTGGAAACTGGGTTAAGAAGGGGTGCACCGTTCCTGGAGGTACTGCAATACCAGGTCAATGCGTGGAGTGGACAGAGCAAGCTCTTTTTCCATCTCCCTGTTCTAAAAATCCATTTAATATATGGTCCCCAGATAGGGGACGTATCAGATATTAAACTGATAAGAACAGATACTACACTTGATCTTAGCCAAAAGGCCGAGAAGCGATAACCAGAATTGGTTTGGGCCTCGAGTGGCACCCTGGCCTATGCCGGACACATCTTAGGGAGAGAGAGCGAGAGGGAGACAAACCCACGCCTACACAAGACATTTTGTCACCCAAGCCAACCCTTGAAAAGGCTGCTTTGCAGAGCCAAAACAAGAAGAATGGTGCGTTTTGCAGCCGCCGCCCACTGCAATGAATCTGAATAACTCCTCCTTTAGGGCGCAAGCAACTCCCCTCCCCCTTGCAGTCTTTCCAATTCACGATACAAAAAGACGGACAGGACAGGTTGCCTGACTTTCCGTCACTGCCACCCTTTGCCATCCTTACCCGTAGAAAGCCCTTTCATCATCCCCAAACCCTAATCTTTTCCCTTTCCTTCCCAGCCCCCAAACCCTGCCCTCTGTACCTTTCTCACCACCCGCTTCCCTTCTCCTGTCATCCCCCTACCACCCGGGAAAAAAAGAGATTGCCCCCTCCTTCCACTAGCCCACCCTCCCACCCAAAGAACAACTTCTTCTGCGCAGCTTGTTTTCTAGGCAGCAGCGCTATTGTGATGTCATCGGGGGGCATTGTGACAAGCCGCCAGTGTTCCGTCTCTTCATGTTGTGCACAGTTCAAACGGAAAATACATCAACAGGCAGACTACAGAAAAGCTTACTATCAAAGGTTAGAGGGGGGCTTTCTCAGAGGGCTTTTTACAGTTTTTCTATTCCCAATTAGCCGTTTAAGTGTACTTATTGAAAGTAGTAATTCTTTCATAGGCCGCCCTTTCTTAGTATTTGACGTTCCTTATATTGCGGTATGAGGCTTCGCAGTAGGTTGCAAACATTCATCACCCATGACTGTCCCCAATTGAGCTCAGAAGCTCAATGTCTATCATGACCTCTCTTTTAGAATGTCCAAGAGCAAGCAAACTATTCCTCCAGGAGAGGGCGCCAACAGACTACTAAAGAGATCATCATTACTCAAAGAAAACCCCAAAAACCAATGCATGATAGGAATAAACAGGTAACTTTCTTTGGAGTGGAAGCGGAGAGATCGCACCAGATGCCAATTCTAGATGTTATCACACCTGTGGTCACTGCAGCAGCAGGTGAATCCACTTTGTCCAAAAGGGATCTATTCCATTCAATTGCAAATGATCTAGATAAGACAGAGAACTGCAGCACGGGGACATAGCCGAGTTGGTCAGGTTGAGTGGTGATGAGTTTGCTATTTGGATGAATAAAGAAAGTCAAAAGTGTGAAAGATAAAAAACAAAAGGAGGAAGTGTGAAAAGTGAATGGGCCAAATTGAGGTGCATATGAAGACGTATGCTTTCTTCCAATTCATTAAATCGGGCTAATATGAATCAGGTGAATTGAGTTCTGCTTTTGGAAACTGGGTTAAGAAGGGGTGCACCGTTCCTGGAGGTACTGCAATACCAGGTCAATGCGTGGAGTGGACAGAGCAAGCTCTTTTTCCATCTCCCTGTTCTAAAAATCCATTTAATATATGGTCCCCAGATAGGGGACGTATCAGATATTAAACTGATAAGAACAGATACTACACTTGATCTTAGCCAAAAGGCCGAGAAGCGATAACCAGAATTGGTTTGGGCCTCGAGTGGCACCCTGGCCTATGCCGGACACATCTTAGGGAGAGAGAGCGAGAGGGAGACAAACCCACGCCTACACAAGACATTTTGTCACCCAAGCCAACCCTTGAAAAGGCTGCTTTGCAGAGCCAAAACAAGAAGAATGGTGCGTTTTGCAGCCGCCGCCCACTGCAATGAATCTGAATAACTCCTCCTTTAGGGCGCAAGCAACTCCCCTCCCCCTTGCAGTCTTTCCAATTCACGATACAAAAAGACGGACAGGACAGGTTGCCTGACTTTCCGTCACTGCCACCCTTTGCCATCCTTACCCGTAGAAAGCCCTTTCATCATCCCCAAACCCTAATCTTTTCCCTTTCCTTCCCAGCCCCCAAACCCTGCCCTCTGTACCTTTCTCACCACCCGCTTCCCTTCTCCTGTCATCCCCCTACCACCCGGGAAAAAAAGAGATTGCCCCCTCCTTCCACTAGCCCACCCTCCCACCCAAAGAACAACTTCTTCTGCGCAGCTTGTTTTCTAGGCAGCAGCGCTATTGTGATGTCATCGGGGGGCATTGTGACAAGCCGCCAGTGTTCCGTCTCTTCATGTTGTGCACAGTTCAAACGGAAAATACATCAACAGGCAGACTACAGAAAAGCTTACTATCAAAGGTTAGAGGGGGGCTTTCTCAGAGGGCTTTTTACAGTTTTTCTATTCCCAATTAGCCGTTTAAGTGTACTTATTGAAAGTAGTAATTCTTTCATAGGCCGCCCTTTCTTAGTATTTGACGTTCCTTATATTGCGGTATGAGGCTTCGCAGTAGGTTGCAAACATTCATCACCCATGACTGTCCCCAATTGAGCTCAGAAGCTCAATGTCTATCATGACCTCTCTTTTAGAATGTCCAAGAGCAAGCAAACTATTCCTCCAGGAGAGGGCGCCAACAGACTACTAAAGAGATCATCATTACTCAAAGAAAACCCCAAAAACCAATGCATGATAGGAATAAACAGGTAACTTTCTTTGGAGTGGAAGCGGAGAGATCGCACCAGATGCCAATTCTAGATGTTATCACACCTGTGGTCACTGCAGCAGCAGGTGAATCCACTTTGTCCAAAAGGGATCTATTCCATTCAATTGCAAATGATCTAGATAAGACAGAGAACTGCAGCACGGGGACATAGCCGAGTTGGTCAGGTTGAGTGGTGATGAGTTTGCTATTTGGATGAATAAAGAAAGTCAAAAGTGTGAAAGATAAAAAACAAAAGGAGGAAGTGTGAAAAGTGAATGGGCCAAATTGAGGTGCATATGAAGACGTATGCTTTCTTCCAATTCATTAAATCGGGCTAATATGAATCAGGTGAATTGAGTTCTGCTTTTGGAAACTGGGTTAAGAAGGGGTGCACCGTTCCTGGAGGTACTGCAATACCAGGTCAATGCGTGGAGTGGACAGAGCAAGCTCTTTTTCCATCTCCCTGTTCTAAAAATCCATTTAATATATGGTCCCCAGATAGGGGACGTATCAGATATTAAACTGATAAGAACAGATACTACACTTGATCTTAGCCAAAAGGCCGAGAAGCGATAACCAGAATTGGTTTGGGCCTCGAGTGGCACCCTGGCCTATGCCGGACACATCTTAGGGAGAGAGAGCGAGAGGGAGACAAACCCACGCCTACACAAGACATTTTGTCACCCAAGCCAACCCTTGAAAAGGCTGCTTTGCAGAGCCAAAACAAGAAGAATGGTGCGTTTTGCAGCCGCCGCCCACTGCAATGAATCTGAATAACTCCTCCTTTAGGGCGCAAGCAACTCCCCTCCCCCTTGCAGTCTTTCCAATTCACGATACAAAAAGACGGACAGGACAGGTTGCCTGACTTTCCGTCACTGCCACCCTTTGCCATCCTTACCCGTAGAAAGCCCTTTCATCATCCCCAAACCCTAATCTTTTCCCTTTCCTTCCCAGCCCCCAAACCCTGCCCTCTGTACCTTTCTCACCACCCGCTTCCCTTCTCCTGTCATCCCCCTACCACCCGGGAAAAAAAGAGATTGCCCCCTCCTTCCACTAGCCCACCCTCCCACCCAAAGAACAACTTCTTCTGCGCAGCTTGTTTTCTAGGCAGCAGCGCTATTGTGATGTCATCGGGGGGCATTGTGACAAGCCGCCAGTGTTCCGTCTCTTCATGTTGTGCACAGTTCAAACGGAAAATACATCAACAGGCAGACTACAGAAAAGCTTACTATCAAAGGTTAGAGGGGGGCTTTCTCAGAGGGCTTTTTACAGTTTTTCTATTCCCAATTAGCCGTTTAAGTGTACTTATTGAAAGTAGTAATTCTTTCATAGGCCGCCCTTTCTTAGTATTTGACGTTCCTTATATTGCGGTATGAGGCTTCGCAGTAGGTTGCAAACATTCATCACCCATGACTGTCCCCAATTGAGCTCAGAAGCTCAATGTCTATCATGACCTCTCTTTTAGAATGTCCAAGAGCAAGCAAACTATTCCTCCAGGAGAGGGCGCCAACAGACTACTAAAGAGATCATCATTACTCAAAGAAAACCCCAAAAACCAATGCATGATAGGAATAAACAGGTAACTTTCTTTGGAGTGGAAGCGGAGAGATCGCACCAGATGCCAATTCTAGATGTTATCACACCTGTGGTCACTGCAGCAGCAGGTGAATCCACTTTGTCCAAAAGGGATCTATTCCATTCAATTGCAAATGATCTAGATAAGACAGAGAACTGCAGCACGGGGACATAGCCGAGTTGGTCAGGTTGAGTGGTGATGAGTTTGCTATTTGGATGAATAAAGAAAGTCAAAAGTGTGAAAGATAAAAAACAAAAGGAGGAAGTGTGAAAAGTGAATGGGCCAAATTGAGGTGCATATGAAGACGTATGCTTTCTTCCAATTCATTAAATCGGGCTAATATGAATCAGGTGAATTGAGTTCTGCTTTTGGAAACTGGGTTAAGAAGGGGTGCACCGTTCCTGGAGGTACTGCAATACCAGGTCAATGCGTGGAGTGGACAGAGCAAGCTCTTTTTCCATCTCCCTGTTCTAAAAATCCATTTAATATATGGTCCCCAGATAGGGGACGTATCAGATATTAAACTGATAAGAACAGATACTACACTTGATCTTAGCCAAAAGGCCGAGAAGCGATAACCAGAATTGGTTTGGGCCTCGAGTGGCACCCTGGCCTATGCCGGACACATCTTAGGGAGAGAGAGCGAGAGGGAGACAAACCCACGCCTACACAAGACATTTTGTCACCCAAGCCAACCCTTGAAAAGGCTGCTTTGCAGAGCCAAAACAAGAAGAATGGTGCGTTTTGCAGCCGCCGCCCACTGCAATGAATCTGAATAACTCCTCCTTTAGGGCGCAAGCAACTCCCCTCCCCCTTGCAGTCTTTCCAATTCACGATACAAAAAGACGGACAGGACAGGTTGCCTGACTTTCCGTCACTGCCACCCTTTGCCATCCTTACCCGTAGAAAGCCCTTTCATCATCCCCAAACCCTAATCTTTTCCCTTTCCTTCCCAGCCCCCAAACCCTGCCCTCTGTACCTTTCTCACCACCCGCTTCCCTTCTCCTGTCATCCCCCTACCACCCGGGAAAAAAAGAGATTGCCCCCTCCTTCCACTAGCCCACCCTCCCACCCAAAGAACAACTTCTTCTGCGCAGCTTGTTTTCTAGGCAGCAGCGCTATTGTGATGTCATCGGGGGGCATTGTGACAAGCCGCCAGTGTTCCGTCTCTTCATGTTGTGCACAGTTCAAACGGAAAATACATCAACAGGCAGACTACAGAAAAGCTTACTATCAAAGGTTAGAGGGGGGCTTTCTCAGAGGGCTTTTTACAGTTTTTCTATTCCCAATTAGCCGTTTAAGTGTACTTATTGAAAGTAGTAATTCTTTCATAGGCCGCCCTTTCTTAGTATTTGACGTTCCTTATATTGCGGTATGAGGCTTCGCAGTAGGTTGCAAACATTCATCACCCATGACTGTCCCCAATTGAGCTCAGAAGCTCAATGTCTATCATGACCTCTCTTTTAGAATGTCCAAGAGCAAGCAAACTATTCCTCCAGGAGAGGGCGCCAACAGACTACTAAAGAGATCATCATTACTCAAAGAAAACCCCAAAAACCAATGCATGATAGGAATAAACAGGTAACTTTCTTTGGAGTGGAAGCGGAGAGATCGCACCAGATGCCAATTCTAGATGTTATCACACCTGTGGTCACTGCAGCAGCAGGTGAATCCACTTTGTCCAAAAGGGATCTATTCCATTCAATTGCAAATGATCTAGATAAGACAGAGAACTGCAGCACGGGGACATAGCCGAGTTGGTCAGGTTGAGTGGTGATGAGTTTGCTATTTGGATGAATAAAGAAAGTCAAAAGTGTGAAAGATAAAAAACAAAAGGAGGAAGTGTGAAAAGTGAATGGGCCAAATTGAGGTGCATATGAAGACGTATGCTTTCTTCCAATTCATTAAATCGGGCTAATATGAATCAGGTGAATTGAGTTCTGCTTTTGGAAACTGGGTTAAGAAGGGGTGCACCGTTCCTGGAGGTACTGCAATACCAGGTCAATGCGTGGAGTGGACAGAGCAAGCTCTTTTTCCATCTCCCTGTTCTAAAAATCCATTTAATATATGGTCCCCAGATAGGGGACGTATCAGATATTAAACTGATAAGAACAGATACTACACTTGATCTTAGCCAAAAGGCCGAGAAGCGATAACCAGAATTGGTTTGGGCCTCGAGTGGCACCCTGGCCTATGCCGGACACATCTTAGGGAGAGAGAGCGAGAGGGAGACAAACCCACGCCTACACAAGACATTTTGTCACCCAAGCCAACCCTTGAAAAGGCTGCTTTGCAGAGCCAAAACAAGAAGAATGGTGCGTTTTGCAGCCGCCGCCCACTGCAATGAATCTGAATAACTCCTCCTTTAGGGCGCAAGCAACTCCCCTCCCCCTTGCAGTCTTTCCAATTCACGATACAAAAAGACGGACAGGACAGGTTGCCTGACTTTCCGTCACTGCCACCCTTTGCCATCCTTACCCGTAGAAAGCCCTTTCATCATCCCCAAACCCTAATCTTTTCCCTTTCCTTCCCAGCCCCCAAACCCTGCCCTCTGTACCTTTCTCACCACCCGCTTCCCTTCTCCTGTCATCCCCCTACCACCCGGGAAAAAAAGAGATTGCCCCCTCCTTCCACTAGCCCACCCTCCCACCCAAAGAACAACTTCTTCTGCGCAGCTTGTTTTCTAGGCAGCAGCGCTATTGTGATGTCATCGGGGGGCATTGTGACAAGCCGCCAGTGTTCCGTCTCTTCATGTTGTGCACAGTTCAAACGGAAAATACATCAACAGGCAGACTACAGAAAAGCTTACTATCAAAGGTTAGAGGGGGGCTTTCTCAGAGGGCTTTTTACAGTTTTTCTATTCCCAATTAGCCGTTTAAGTGTACTTATTGAAAGTAGTAATTCTTTCATAGGCCGCCCTTTCTTAGTATTTGACGTTCCTTATATTGCGGTATGAGGCTTCGCAGTAGGTTGCAAACATTCATCACCCATGACTGTCCCCAATTGAGCTCAGAAGCTCAATGTCTATCATGACCTCTCTTTTAGAATGTCCAAGAGCAAGCAAACTATTCCTCCAGGAGAGGGCGCCAACAGACTACTAAAGAGATCATCATTACTCAAAGAAAACCCCAAAAACCAATGCATGATAGGAATAAACAGGTAACTTTCTTTGGAGTGGAAGCGGAGAGATCGCACCAGATGCCAATTCTAGATGTTATCACACCTGTGGTCACTGCAGCAGCAGGTGAATCCACTTTGTCCAAAAGGGATCTATTCCATTCAATTGCAAATGATCTAGATAAGACAGAGAACTGCAGCACGGGGACATAGCCGAGTTGGTCAGGTTGAGTGGTGATGAGTTTGCTATTTGGATGAATAAAGAAAGTCAAAAGTGTGAAAGATAAAAAACAAAAGGAGGAAGTGTGAAAAGTGAATGGGCCAAATTGAGGTGCATATGAAGACGTATGCTTTCTTCCAATTCATTAAATCGGGCTAATATGAATCAGGTGAATTGAGTTCTGCTTTTGGAAACTGGGTTAAGAAGGGGTGCACCGTTCCTGGAGGTACTGCAATACCAGGTCAATGCGTGGAGTGGACAGAGCAAGCTCTTTTTCCATCTCCCTGTTCTAAAAATCCATTTAATATATGGTCCCCAGATAGGGGACGTATCAGATATTAAACTGATAAGAACAGATACTACACTTGATCTTAGCCAAAAGGCCGAGAAGCGATAACCAGAATTGGTTTGGGCCTCGAGTGGCACCCTGGCCTATGCCGGACACATCTTAGGGAGAGAGAGCGAGAGGGAGACAAACCCACGCCTACACAAGACATTTTGTCACCCAAGCCAACCCTTGAAAAGGCTGCTTTGCAGAGCCAAAACAAGAAGAATGGTGCGTTTTGCAGCCGCCGCCCACTGCAATGAATCTGAATAACTCCTCCTTTAGGGCGCAAGCAACTCCCCTCCCCCTTGCAGTCTTTCCAATTCACGATACAAAAAGACGGACAGGACAGGTTGCCTGACTTTCCGTCACTGCCACCCTTTGCCATCCTTACCCGTAGAAAGCCCTTTCATCATCCCCAAACCCTAATCTTTTCCCTTTCCTTCCCAGCCCCCAAACCCTGCCCTCTGTACCTTTCTCACCACCCGCTTCCCTTCTCCTGTCATCCCCCTACCACCCGGGAAAAAAAGAGATTGCCCCCTCCTTCCACTAGCCCACCCTCCCACCCAAAGAACAACTTCTTCTGCGCAGCTTGTTTTCTAGGCAGCAGCGCTATTGTGATGTCATCGGGGGGCATTGTGACAAGCCGCCAGTGTTCCGTCTCTTCATGTTGTGCACAGTTCAAACGGAAAATACATCAACAGGCAGACTACAGAAAAGCTTACTATCAAAGGTTAGAGGGGGGCTTTCTCAGAGGGCTTTTTACAGTTTTTCTATTCCCAATTAGCCGTTTAAGTGTACTTATTGAAAGTAGTAATTCTTTCATAGGCCGCCCTTTCTTAGTATTTGACGTTCCTTATATTGCGGTATGAGGCTTCGCAGTAGGTTGCAAACATTCATCACCCATGACTGTCCCCAATTGAGCTCAGAAGCTCAATGTCTATCATGACCTCTCTTTTAGAATGTCCAAGAGCAAGCAAACTATTCCTCCAGGAGAGGGCGCCAACAGACTACTAAAGAGATCATCATTACTCAAAGAAAACCCCAAAAACCAATGCATGATAGGAATAAACAGGTAACTTTCTTTGGAGTGGAAGCGGAGAGATCGCACCAGATGCCAATTCTAGATGTTATCACACCTGTGGTCACTGCAGCAGCAGGTGAATCCACTTTGTCCAAAAGGGATCTATTCCATTCAATTGCAAATGATCTAGATAAGACAGAGAACTGCAGCACGGGGACATAGCCGAGTTGGTCAGGTTGAGTGGTGATGAGTTTGCTATTTGGATGAATAAAGAAAGTCAAAAGTGTGAAAGATAAAAAACAAAAGGAGGAAGTGTGAAAAGTGAATGGGCCAAATTGAGGTGCATATGAAGACGTATGCTTTCTTCCAATTCATTAAATCGGGCTAATATGAATCAGGTGAATTGAGTTCTGCTTTTGGAAACTGGGTTAAGAAGGGGTGCACCGTTCCTGGAGGTACTGCAATACCAGGTCAATGCGTGGAGTGGACAGAGCAAGCTCTTTTTCCATCTCCCTGTTCTAAAAATCCATTTAATATATGGTCCCCAGATAGGGGACGTATCAGATATTAAACTGATAAGAACAGATACTACACTTGATCTTAGCCAAAAGGCCGAGAAGCGATAACCAGAATTGGTTTGGGCCTCGAGTGGCACCCTGGCCTATGCCGGACACATCTTAGGGAGAGAGAGCGAGAGGGAGACAAACCCACGCCTACACAAGACATTTTGTCACCCAAGCCAACCCTTGAAAAGGCTGCTTTGCAGAGCCAAAACAAGAAGAATGGTGCGTTTTGCAGCCGCCGCCCACTGCAATGAATCTGAATAACTCCTCCTTTAGGGCGCAAGCAACTCCCCTCCCCCTTGCAGTCTTTCCAATTCACGATACAAAAAGACGGACAGGACAGGTTGCCTGACTTTCCGTCACTGCCACCCTTTGCCATCCTTACCCGTAGAAAGCCCTTTCATCATCCCCAAACCCTAATCTTTTCCCTTTCCTTCCCAGCCCCCAAACCCTGCCCTCTGTACCTTTCTCACCACCCGCTTCCCTTCTCCTGTCATCCCCCTACCACCCGGGAAAAAAAGAGATTGCCCCCTCCTTCCACTAGCCCACCCTCCCACCCAAAGAACAACTTCTTCTGCGCAGCTTGTTTTCTAGGCAGCAGCGCTATTGTGATGTCATCGGGGGGCATTGTGACAAGCCGCCAGTGTTCCGTCTCTTCATGTTGTGCACAGTTCAAACGGAAAATACATCAACAGGCAGACTACAGAAAAGCTTACTATCAAAGGTTAGAGGGGGGCTTTCTCAGAGGGCTTTTTACAGTTTTTCTATTCCCAATTAGCCGTTTAAGTGTACTTATTGAAAGTAGTAATTCTTTCATAGGCCGCCCTTTCTTAGTATTTGACGTTCCTTATATTGCGGTATGAGGCTTCGCAGTAGGTTGCAAACATTCATCACCCATGACTGTCCCCAATTGAGCTCAGAAGCTCAATGTCTATCATGACCTCTCTTTTAGAATGTCCAAGAGCAAGCAAACTATTCCTCCAGGAGAGGGCGCCAACAGACTACTAAAGAGATCATCATTACTCAAAGAAAACCCCAAAAACCAATGCATGATAGGAATAAACAGGTAACTTTCTTTGGAGTGGAAGCGGAGAGATCGCACCAGATGCCAATTCTAGATGTTATCACACCTGTGGTCACTGCAGCAGCAGGTGAATCCACTTTGTCCAAAAGGGATCTATTCCATTCAATTGCAAATGATCTAGATAAGACAGAGAACTGCAGCACGGGGACATAGCCGAGTTGGTCAGGTTGAGTGGTGATGAGTTTGCTATTTGGATGAATAAAGAAAGTCAAAAGTGTGAAAGATAAAAAACAAAAGGAGGAAGTGTGAAAAGTGAATGGGCCAAATTGAGGTGCATATGAAGACGTATGCTTTCTTCCAATTCATTAAATCGGGCTAATATGAATCAGGTGAATTGAGTTCTGCTTTTGGAAACTGGGTTAAGAAGGGGTGCACCGTTCCTGGAGGTACTGCAATACCAGGTCAATGCGTGGAGTGGACAGAGCAAGCTCTTTTTCCATCTCCCTGTTCTAAAAATCCATTTAATATATGGTCCCCAGATAGGGGACGTATCAGATATTAAACTGATAAGAACAGATACTACACTTGATCTTAGCCAAAAGGCCGAGAAGCGATAACCAGAATTGGTTTGGGCCTCGAGTGGCACCCTGGCCTATGCCGGACACATCTTAGGGAGAGAGAGCGAGAGGGAGACAAACCCACGCCTACACAAGACATTTTGTCACCCAAGCCAACCCTTGAAAAGGCTGCTTTGCAGAGCCAAAACAAGAAGAATGGTGCGTTTTGCAGCCGCCGCCCACTGCAATGAATCTGAATAACTCCTCCTTTAGGGCGCAAGCAACTCCCCTCCCCCTTGCAGTCTTTCCAATTCACGATACAAAAAGACGGACAGGACAGGTTGCCTGACTTTCCGTCACTGCCACCCTTTGCCATCCTTACCCGTAGAAAGCCCTTTCATCATCCCCAAACCCTAATCTTTTCCCTTTCCTTCCCAGCCCCCAAACCCTGCCCTCTGTACCTTTCTCACCACCCGCTTCCCTTCTCCTGTCATCCCCCTACCACCCGGGAAAAAAAGAGATTGCCCCCTCCTTCCACTAGCCCACCCTCCCACCCAAAGAACAACTTCTTCTGCGCAGCTTGTTTTCTAGGCAGCAGCGCTATTGTGATGTCATCGGGGGGCATTGTGACAAGCCGCCAGTGTTCCGTCTCTTCATGTTGTGCACAGTTCAAACGGAAAATACATCAACAGGCAGACTACAGAAAAGCTTACTATCAAAGGTTAGAGGGGGGCTTTCTCAGAGGGCTTTTTACAGTTTTTCTATTCCCAATTAGCCGTTTAAGTGTACTTATTGAAAGTAGTAATTCTTTCATAGGCCGCCCTTTCTTAGTATTTGACGTTCCTTATATTGCGGTATGAGGCTTCGCAGTAGGTTGCAAACATTCATCACCCATGACTGTCCCCAATTGAGCTCAGAAGCTCAATGTCTATCATGACCTCTCTTTTAGAATGTCCAAGAGCAAGCAAACTATTCCTCCAGGAGAGGGCGCCAACAGACTACTAAAGAGATCATCATTACTCAAAGAAAACCCCAAAAACCAATGCATGATAGGAATAAACAGGTAACTTTCTTTGGAGTGGAAGCGGAGAGATCGCACCAGATGCCAATTCTAGATGTTATCACACCTGTGGTCACTGCAGCAGCAGGTGAATCCACTTTGTCCAAAAGGGATCTATTCCATTCAATTGCAAATGATCTAGATAAGACAGAGAACTGCAGCACGGGGACATAGCCGAGTTGGTCAGGTTGAGTGGTGATGAGTTTGCTATTTGGATGAATAAAGAAAGTCAAAAGTGTGAAAGATAAAAAACAAAAGGAGGAAGTGTGAAAAGTGAATGGGCCAAATTGAGGTGCATATGAAGACGTATGCTTTCTTCCAATTCATTAAATCGGGCTAATATGAATCAGGTGAATTGAGTTCTGCTTTTGGAAACTGGGTTAAGAAGGGGTGCACCGTTCCTGGAGGTACTGCAATACCAGGTCAATGCGTGGAGTGGACAGAGCAAGCTCTTTTTCCATCTCCCTGTTCTAAAAATCCATTTAATATATGGTCCCCAGATAGGGGACGTATCAGATATTAAACTGATAAGAACAGATACTACACTTGATCTTAGCCAAAAGGCCGAGAAGCGATAACCAGAATTGGTTTGGGCCTCGAGTGGCACCCTGGCCTATGCCGGACACATCTTAGGGAGAGAGAGCGAGAGGGAGACAAACCCACGCCTACACAAGACATTTTGTCACCCAAGCCAACCCTTGAAAAGGCTGCTTTGCAGAGCCAAAACAAGAAGAATGGTGCGTTTTGCAGCCGCCGCCCACTGCAATGAATCTGAATAACTCCTCCTTTAGGGCGCAAGCAACTCCCCTCCCCCTTGCAGTCTTTCCAATTCACGATACAAAAAGACGGACAGGACAGGTTGCCTGACTTTCCGTCACTGCCACCCTTTGCCATCCTTACCCGTAGAAAGCCCTTTCATCATCCCCAAACCCTAATCTTTTCCCTTTCCTTCCCAGCCCCCAAACCCTGCCCTCTGTACCTTTCTCACCACCCGCTTCCCTTCTCCTGTCATCCCCCTACCACCCGGGAAAAAAAGAGATTGCCCCCTCCTTCCACTAGCCCACCCTCCCACCCAAAGAACAACTTCTTCTGCGCAGCTTGTTTTCTAGGCAGCAGCGCTATTGTGATGTCATCGGGGGGCATTGTGACAAGCCGCCAGTGTTCCGTCTCTTCATGTTGTGCACAGTTCAAACGGAAAATACATCAACAGGCAGACTACAGAAAAGCTTACTATCAAAGGTTAGAGGGGGGCTTTCTCAGAGGGCTTTTTACAGTTTTTCTATTCCCAATTAGCCGTTTAAGTGTACTTATTGAAAGTAGTAATTCTTTCATAGGCCGCCCTTTCTTAGTATTTGACGTTCCTTATATTGCGGTATGAGGCTTCGCAGTAGGTTGCAAACATTCATCACCCATGACTGTCCCCAATTGAGCTCAGAAGCTCAATGTCTATCATGACCTCTCTTTTAGAATGTCCAAGAGCAAGCAAACTATTCCTCCAGGAGAGGGCGCCAACAGACTACTAAAGAGATCATCATTACTCAAAGAAAACCCCAAAAACCAATGCATGATAGGAATAAACAGGTAACTTTCTTTGGAGTGGAAGCGGAGAGATCGCACCAGATGCCAATTCTAGATGTTATCACACCTGTGGTCACTGCAGCAGCAGGTGAATCCACTTTGTCCAAAAGGGATCTATTCCATTCAATTGCAAATGATCTAGATAAGACAGAGAACTGCAGCACGGGGACATAGCCGAGTTGGTCAGGTTGAGTGGTGATGAGTTTGCTATTTGGATGAATAAAGAAAGTCAAAAGTGTGAAAGATAAAAAACAAAAGGAGGAAGTGTGAAAAGTGAATGGGCCAAATTGAGGTGCATATGAAGACGTATGCTTTCTTCCAATTCATTAAATCGGGCTAATATGAATCAGGTGAATTGAGTTCTGCTTTTGGAAACTGGGTTAAGAAGGGGTGCACCGTTCCTGGAGGTACTGCAATACCAGGTCAATGCGTGGAGTGGACAGAGCAAGCTCTTTTTCCATCTCCCTGTTCTAAAAATCCATTTAATATATGGTCCCCAGATAGGGGACGTATCAGATATTAAACTGATAAGAACAGATACTACACTTGATCTTAGCCAAAAGGCCGAGAAGCGATAACCAGAATTGGTTTGGGCCTCGAGTGGCACCCTGGCCTATGCCGGACACATCTTAGGGAGAGAGAGCGAGAGGGAGACAAACCCACGCCTACACAAGACATTTTGTCACCCAAGCCAACCCTTGAAAAGGCTGCTTTGCAGAGCCAAAACAAGAAGAATGGTGCGTTTTGCAGCCGCCGCCCACTGCAATGAATCTGAATAACTCCTCCTTTAGGGCGCAAGCAACTCCCCTCCCCCTTGCAGTCTTTCCAATTCACGATACAAAAAGACGGACAGGACAGGTTGCCTGACTTTCCGTCACTGCCACCCTTTGCCATCCTTACCCGTAGAAAGCCCTTTCATCATCCCCAAACCCTAATCTTTTCCCTTTCCTTCCCAGCCCCCAAACCCTGCCCTCTGTACCTTTCTCACCACCCGCTTCCCTTCTCCTGTCATCCCCCTACCACCCGGGAAAAAAAGAGATTGCCCCCTCCTTCCACTAGCCCACCCTCCCACCCAAAGAACAACTTCTTCTGCGCAGCTTGTTTTCTAGGCAGCAGCGCTATTGTGATGTCATCGGGGGGCATTGTGACAAGCCGCCAGTGTTCCGTCTCTTCATGTTGTGCACAGTTCAAACGGAAAATACATCAACAGGCAGACTACAGAAAAGCTTACTATCAAAGGTTAGAGGGGGGCTTTCTCAGAGGGCTTTTTACAGTTTTTCTATTCCCAATTAGCCGTTTAAGTGTACTTATTGAAAGTAGTAATTCTTTCATAGGCCGCCCTTTCTTAGTATTTGACGTTCCTTATATTGCGGTATGAGGCTTCGCAGTAGGTTGCAAACATTCATCACCCATGACTGTCCCCAATTGAGCTCAGAAGCTCAATGTCTATCATGACCTCTCTTTTAGAATGTCCAAGAGCAAGCAAACTATTCCTCCAGGAGAGGGCGCCAACAGACTACTAAAGAGATCATCATTACTCAAAGAAAACCCCAAAAACCAATGCATGATAGGAATAAACAGGTAACTTTCTTTGGAGTGGAAGCGGAGAGATCGCACCAGATGCCAATTCTAGATGTTATCACACCTGTGGTCACTGCAGCAGCAGGTGAATCCACTTTGTCCAAAAGGGATCTATTCCATTCAATTGCAAATGATCTAGATAAGACAGAGAACTGCAGCACGGGGACATAGCCGAGTTGGTCAGGTTGAGTGGTGATGAGTTTGCTATTTGGATGAATAAAGAAAGTCAAAAGTGTGAAAGATAAAAAACAAAAGGAGGAAGTGTGAAAAGTGAATGGGCCAAATTGAGGTGCATATGAAGACGTATGCTTTCTTCCAATTCATTAAATCGGGCTAATATGAATCAGGTGAATTGAGTTCTGCTTTTGGAAACTGGGTTAAGAAGGGGTGCACCGTTCCTGGAGGTACTGCAATACCAGGTCAATGCGTGGAGTGGACAGAGCAAGCTCTTTTTCCATCTCCCTGTTCTAAAAATCCATTTAATATATGGTCCCCAGATAGGGGACGTATCAGATATTAAACTGATAAGAACAGATACTACACTTGATCTTAGCCAAAAGGCCGAGAAGCGATAACCAGAATTGGTTTGGGCCTCGAGTGGCACCCTGGCCTATGCCGGACACATCTTAGGGAGAGAGAGCGAGAGGGAGACAAACCCACGCCTACACAAGACATTTTGTCACCCAAGCCAACCCTTGAAAAGGCTGCTTTGCAGAGCCAAAACAAGAAGAATGGTGCGTTTTGCAGCCGCCGCCCACTGCAATGAATCTGAATAACTCCTCCTTTAGGGCGCAAGCAACTCCCCTCCCCCTTGCAGTCTTTCCAATTCACGATACAAAAAGACGGACAGGACAGGTTGCCTGACTTTCCGTCACTGCCACCCTTTGCCATCCTTACCCGTAGAAAGCCCTTTCATCATCCCCAAACCCTAATCTTTTCCCTTTCCTTCCCAGCCCCCAAACCCTGCCCTCTGTACCTTTCTCACCACCCGCTTCCCTTCTCCTGTCATCCCCCTACCACCCGGGAAAAAAAGAGATTGCCCCCTCCTTCCACTAGCCCACCCTCCCACCCAAAGAACAACTTCTTCTGCGCAGCTTGTTTTCTAGGCAGCAGCGCTATTGTGATGTCATCGGGGGGCATTGTGACAAGCCGCCAGTGTTCCGTCTCTTCATGTTGTGCACAGTTCAAACGGAAAATACATCAACAGGCAGACTACAGAAAAGCTTACTATCAAAGGTTAGAGGGGGGCTTTCTCAGAGGGCTTTTTACAGTTTTTCTATTCCCAATTAGCCGTTTAAGTGTACTTATTGAAAGTAGTAATTCTTTCATAGGCCGCCCTTTCTTAGTATTTGACGTTCCTTATATTGCGGTATGAGGCTTCGCAGTAGGTTGCAAACATTCATCACCCATGACTGTCCCCAATTGAGCTCAGAAGCTCAATGTCTATCATGACCTCTCTTTTAGAATGTCCAAGAGCAAGCAAACTATTCCTCCAGGAGAGGGCGCCAACAGACTACTAAAGAGATCATCATTACTCAAAGAAAACCCCAAAAACCAATGCATGATAGGAATAAACAGGTAACTTTCTTTGGAGTGGAAGCGGAGAGATCGCACCAGATGCCAATTCTAGATGTTATCACACCTGTGGTCACTGCAGCAGCAGGTGAATCCACTTTGTCCAAAAGGGATCTATTCCATTCAATTGCAAATGATCTAGATAAGACAGAGAACTGCAGCACGGGGACATAGCCGAGTTGGTCAGGTTGAGTGGTGATGAGTTTGCTATTTGGATGAATAAAGAAAGTCAAAAGTGTGAAAGATAAAAAACAAAAGGAGGAAGTGTGAAAAGTGAATGGGCCAAATTGAGGTGCATATGAAGACGTATGCTTTCTTCCAATTCATTAAATCGGGCTAATATGAATCAGGTGAATTGAGTTCTGCTTTTGGAAACTGGGTTAAGAAGGGGTGCACCGTTCCTGGAGGTACTGCAATACCAGGTCAATGCGTGGAGTGGACAGAGCAAGCTCTTTTTCCATCTCCCTGTTCTAAAAATCCATTTAATATATGGTCCCCAGATAGGGGACGTATCAGATATTAAACTGATAAGAACAGATACTACACTTGATCTTAGCCAAAAGGCCGAGAAGCGATAACCAGAATTGGTTTGGGCCTCGAGTGGCACCCTGGCCTATGCCGGACACATCTTAGGGAGAGAGAGCGAGAGGGAGACAAACCCACGCCTACACAAGACATTTTGTCACCCAAGCCAACCCTTGAAAAGGCTGCTTTGCAGAGCCAAAACAAGAAGAATGGTGCGTTTTGCAGCCGCCGCCCACTGCAATGAATCTGAATAACTCCTCCTTTAGGGCGCAAGCAACTCCCCTCCCCCTTGCAGTCTTTCCAATTCACGATACAAAAAGACGGACAGGACAGGTTGCCTGACTTTCCGTCACTGCCACCCTTTGCCATCCTTACCCGTAGAAAGCCCTTTCATCATCCCCAAACCCTAATCTTTTCCCTTTCCTTCCCAGCCCCCAAACCCTGCCCTCTGTACCTTTCTCACCACCCGCTTCCCTTCTCCTGTCATCCCCCTACCACCCGGGAAAAAAAGAGATTGCCCCCTCCTTCCACTAGCCCACCCTCCCACCCAAAGAACAACTTCTTCTGCGCAGCTTGTTTTCTAGGCAGCAGCGCTATTGTGATGTCATCGGGGGGCATTGTGACAAGCCGCCAGTGTTCCGTCTCTTCATGTTGTGCACAGTTCAAACGGAAAATACATCAACAGGCAGACTACAGAAAAGCTTACTATCAAAGGTTAGAGGGGGGCTTTCTCAGAGGGCTTTTTACAGTTTTTCTATTCCCAATTAGCCGTTTAAGTGTACTTATTGAAAGTAGTAATTCTTTCATAGGCCGCCCTTTCTTAGTATTTGACGTTCCTTATATTGCGGTATGAGGCTTCGCAGTAGGTTGCAAACATTCATCACCCATGACTGTCCCCAATTGAGCTCAGAAGCTCAATGTCTATCATGACCTCTCTTTTAGAATGTCCAAGAGCAAGCAAACTATTCCTCCAGGAGAGGGCGCCAACAGACTACTAAAGAGATCATCATTACTCAAAGAAAACCCCAAAAACCAATGCATGATAGGAATAAACAGGTAACTTTCTTTGGAGTGGAAGCGGAGAGATCGCACCAGATGCCAATTCTAGATGTTATCACACCTGTGGTCACTGCAGCAGCAGGTGAATCCACTTTGTCCAAAAGGGATCTATTCCATTCAATTGCAAATGATCTAGATAAGACAGAGAACTGCAGCACGGGGACATAGCCGAGTTGGTCAGGTTGAGTGGTGATGAGTTTGCTATTTGGATGAATAAAGAAAGTCAAAAGTGTGAAAGATAAAAAACAAAAGGAGGAAGTGTGAAAAGTGAATGGGCCAAATTGAGGTGCATATGAAGACGTATGCTTTCTTCCAATTCATTAAATCGGGCTAATATGAATCAGGTGAATTGAGTTCTGCTTTTGGAAACTGGGTTAAGAAGGGGTGCACCGTTCCTGGAGGTACTGCAATACCAGGTCAATGCGTGGAGTGGACAGAGCAAGCTCTTTTTCCATCTCCCTGTTCTAAAAATCCATTTAATATATGGTCCCCAGATAGGGGACGTATCAGATATTAAACTGATAAGAACAGATACTACACTTGATCTTAGCCAAAAGGCCGAGAAGCGATAACCAGAATTGGTTTGGGCCTCGAGTGGCACCCTGGCCTATGCCGGACACATCTTAGGGAGAGAGAGCGAGAGGGAGACAAACCCACGCCTACACAAGACATTTTGTCACCCAAGCCAACCCTTGAAAAGGCTGCTTTGCAGAGCCAAAACAAGAAGAATGGTGCGTTTTGCAGCCGCCGCCCACTGCAATGAATCTGAATAACTCCTCCTTTAGGGCGCAAGCAACTCCCCTCCCCCTTGCAGTCTTTCCAATTCACGATACAAAAAGACGGACAGGACAGGTTGCCTGACTTTCCGTCACTGCCACCCTTTGCCATCCTTACCCGTAGAAAGCCCTTTCATCATCCCCAAACCCTAATCTTTTCCCTTTCCTTCCCAGCCCCCAAACCCTGCCCTCTGTACCTTTCTCACCACCCGCTTCCCTTCTCCTGTCATCCCCCTACCACCCGGGAAAAAAAGAGATTGCCCCCTCCTTCCACTAGCCCACCCTCCCACCCAAAGAACAACTTCTTCTGCGCAGCTTGTTTTCTAGGCAGCAGCGCTATTGTGATGTCATCGGGGGGCATTGTGACAAGCCGCCAGTGTTCCGTCTCTTCATGTTGTGCACAGTTCAAACGGAAAATACATCAACAGGCAGACTACAGAAAAGCTTACTATCAAAGGTTAGAGGGGGGCTTTCTCAGAGGGCTTTTTACAGTTTTTCTATTCCCAATTAGCCGTTTAAGTGTACTTATTGAAAGTAGTAATTCTTTCATAGGCCGCCCTTTCTTAGTATTTGACGTTCCTTATATTGCGGTATGAGGCTTCGCAGTAGGTTGCAAACATTCATCACCCATGACTGTCCCCAATTGAGCTCAGAAGCTCAATGTCTATCATGACCTCTCTTTTAGAATGTCCAAGAGCAAGCAAACTATTCCTCCAGGAGAGGGCGCCAACAGACTACTAAAGAGATCATCATTACTCAAAGAAAACCCCAAAAACCAATGCATGATAGGAATAAACAGGTAACTTTCTTTGGAGTGGAAGCGGAGAGATCGCACCAGATGCCAATTCTAGATGTTATCACACCTGTGGTCACTGCAGCAGCAGGTGAATCCACTTTGTCCAAAAGGGATCTATTCCATTCAATTGCAAATGATCTAGATAAGACAGAGAACTGCAGCACGGGGACATAGCCGAGTTGGTCAGGTTGAGTGGTGATGAGTTTGCTATTTGGATGAATAAAGAAAGTCAAAAGTGTGAAAGATAAAAAACAAAAGGAGGAAGTGTGAAAAGTGAATGGGCCAAATTGAGGTGCATATGAAGACGTATGCTTTCTTCCAATTCATTAAATCGGGCTAATATGAATCAGGTGAATTGAGTTCTGCTTTTGGAAACTGGGTTAAGAAGGGGTGCACCGTTCCTGGAGGTACTGCAATACCAGGTCAATGCGTGGAGTGGACAGAGCAAGCTCTTTTTCCATCTCCCTGTTCTAAAAATCCATTTAATATATGGTCCCCAGATAGGGGACGTATCAGATATTAAACTGATAAGAACAGATACTACACTTGATCTTAGCCAAAAGGCCGAGAAGCGATAACCAGAATTGGTTTGGGCCTCGAGTGGCACCCTGGCCTATGCCGGACACATCTTAGGGAGAGAGAGCGAGAGGGAGACAAACCCACGCCTACACAAGACATTTTGTCACCCAAGCCAACCCTTGAAAAGGCTGCTTTGCAGAGCCAAAACAAGAAGAATGGTGCGTTTTGCAGCCGCCGCCCACTGCAATGAATCTGAATAACTCCTCCTTTAGGGCGCAAGCAACTCCCCTCCCCCTTGCAGTCTTTCCAATTCACGATACAAAAAGACGGACAGGACAGGTTGCCTGACTTTCCGTCACTGCCACCCTTTGCCATCCTTACCCGTAGAAAGCCCTTTCATCATCCCCAAACCCTAATCTTTTCCCTTTCCTTCCCAGCCCCCAAACCCTGCCCTCTGTACCTTTCTCACCACCCGCTTCCCTTCTCCTGTCATCCCCCTACCACCCGGGAAAAAAAGAGATTGCCCCCTCCTTCCACTAGCCCACCCTCCCACCCAAAGAACAACTTCTTCTGCGCAGCTTGTTTTCTAGGCAGCAGCGCTATTGTGATGTCATCGGGGGGCATTGTGACAAGCCGCCAGTGTTCCGTCTCTTCATGTTGTGCACAGTTCAAACGGAAAATACATCAACAGGCAGACTACAGAAAAGCTTACTATCAAAGGTTAGAGGGGGGCTTTCTCAGAGGGCTTTTTACAGTTTTTCTATTCCCAATTAGCCGTTTAAGTGTACTTATTGAAAGTAGTAATTCTTTCATAGGCCGCCCTTTCTTAGTATTTGACGTTCCTTATATTGCGGTATGAGGCTTCGCAGTAGGTTGCAAACATTCATCACCCATGACTGTCCCCAATTGAGCTCAGAAGCTCAATGTCTATCATGACCTCTCTTTTAGAATGTCCAAGAGCAAGCAAACTATTCCTCCAGGAGAGGGCGCCAACAGACTACTAAAGAGATCATCATTACTCAAAGAAAACCCCAAAAACCAATGCATGATAGGAATAAACAGGTAACTTTCTTTGGAGTGGAAGCGGAGAGATCGCACCAGATGCCAATTCTAGATGTTATCACACCTGTGGTCACTGCAGCAGCAGGTGAATCCACTTTGTCCAAAAGGGATCTATTCCATTCAATTGCAAATGATCTAGATAAGACAGAGAACTGCAGCACGGGGACATAGCCGAGTTGGTCAGGTTGAGTGGTGATGAGTTTGCTATTTGGATGAATAAAGAAAGTCAAAAGTGTGAAAGATAAAAAACAAAAGGAGGAAGTGTGAAAAGTGAATGGGCCAAATTGAGGTGCATATGAAGACGTATGCTTTCTTCCAATTCATTAAATCGGGCTAATATGAATCAGGTGAATTGAGTTCTGCTTTTGGAAACTGGGTTAAGAAGGGGTGCACCGTTCCTGGAGGTACTGCAATACCAGGTCAATGCGTGGAGTGGACAGAGCAAGCTCTTTTTCCATCTCCCTGTTCTAAAAATCCATTTAATATATGGTCCCCAGATAGGGGACGTATCAGATATTAAACTGATAAGAACAGATACTACACTTGATCTTAGCCAAAAGGCCGAGAAGCGATAACCAGAATTGGTTTGGGCCTCGAGTGGCACCCTGGCCTATGCCGGACACATCTTAGGGAGAGAGAGCGAGAGGGAGACAAACCCACGCCTACACAAGACATTTTGTCACCCAAGCCAACCCTTGAAAAGGCTGCTTTGCAGAGCCAAAACAAGAAGAATGGTGCGTTTTGCAGCCGCCGCCCACTGCAATGAATCTGAATAACTCCTCCTTTAGGGCGCAAGCAACTCCCCTCCCCCTTGCAGTCTTTCCAATTCACGATACAAAAAGACGGACAGGACAGGTTGCCTGACTTTCCGTCACTGCCACCCTTTGCCATCCTTACCCGTAGAAAGCCCTTTCATCATCCCCAAACCCTAATCTTTTCCCTTTCCTTCCCAGCCCCCAAACCCTGCCCTCTGTACCTTTCTCACCACCCGCTTCCCTTCTCCTGTCATCCCCCTACCACCCGGGAAAAAAAGAGATTGCCCCCTCCTTCCACTAGCCCACCCTCCCACCCAAAGAACAACTTCTTCTGCGCAGCTTGTTTTCTAGGCAGCAGCGCTATTGTGATGTCATCGGGGGGCATTGTGACAAGCCGCCAGTGTTCCGTCTCTTCATGTTGTGCACAGTTCAAACGGAAAATACATCAACAGGCAGACTACAGAAAAGCTTACTATCAAAGGTTAGAGGGGGGCTTTCTCAGAGGGCTTTTTACAGTTTTTCTATTCCCAATTAGCCGTTTAAGTGTACTTATTGAAAGTAGTAATTCTTTCATAGGCCGCCCTTTCTTAGTATTTGACGTTCCTTATATTGCGGTATGAGGCTTCGCAGTAGGTTGCAAACATTCATCACCCATGACTGTCCCCAATTGAGCTCAGAAGCTCAATGTCTATCATGACCTCTCTTTTAGAATGTCCAAGAGCAAGCAAACTATTCCTCCAGGAGAGGGCGCCAACAGACTACTAAAGAGATCATCATTACTCAAAGAAAACCCCAAAAACCAATGCATGATAGGAATAAACAGGTAACTTTCTTTGGAGTGGAAGCGGAGAGATCGCACCAGATGCCAATTCTAGATGTTATCACACCTGTGGTCACTGCAGCAGCAGGTGAATCCACTTTGTCCAAAAGGGATCTATTCCATTCAATTGCAAATGATCTAGATAAGACAGAGAACTGCAGCACGGGGACATAGCCGAGTTGGTCAGGTTGAGTGGTGATGAGTTTGCTATTTGGATGAATAAAGAAAGTCAAAAGTGTGAAAGATAAAAAACAAAAGGAGGAAGTGTGAAAAGTGAATGGGCCAAATTGAGGTGCATATGAAGACGTATGCTTTCTTCCAATTCATTAAATCGGGCTAATATGAATCAGGTGAATTGAGTTCTGCTTTTGGAAACTGGGTTAAGAAGGGGTGCACCGTTCCTGGAGGTACTGCAATACCAGGTCAATGCGTGGAGTGGACAGAGCAAGCTCTTTTTCCATCTCCCTGTTCTAAAAATCCATTTAATATATGGTCCCCAGATAGGGGACGTATCAGATATTAAACTGATAAGAACAGATACTACACTTGATCTTAGCCAAAAGGCCGAGAAGCGATAACCAGAATTGGTTTGGGCCTCGAGTGGCACCCTGGCCTATGCCGGACACATCTTAGGGAGAGATGAGCGAGAGGGAGACAAACCCACGCCTACACAAGACATTTTGTCACCCAAGCCAACCCTTGAAAAGGCTGCTTTGCAGAGCCAAAACAAGAAGAATGGTGCGTTTTGCAGCCGCCGCCCACTGCAATGAATCTGAATAACTCCTCCTTTAGGGCGCAAGCAACTCCCCTCCCCCTTGCAGTCTTTCCAATTCACGATACAAAAAGACGGACAGGACAGGTTGCCTGACTTTCCGTCACTGCCACCCTTTGCCATCCTTACCCGTAGAAAGCCCTTTCATCATCCCCAAACCCTAATCTTTTCCCTTTCCTTCCCAGCCCCCAAACCCTGCCCTCTGTACCTTTCTCACCACCCGCTTCCCTTCTCCTGTCATCCCCCTACCACCCGGGAAAAAAAGAGATTGCCCCCTCCTTCCACTAGCCCACCCTCCCACCCAAAGAACAACTTCTTCTGCGCAGCTTGTTTTCTAGGCAGCAGCGCTATTGTGATGTCATCGGGGGGCATTGTGACAAGCCGCCAGTGTTCCGTCTCTTCATGTTGTGCACAGTTCAAACGGAAAATACATCAACAGGCAGACTACAGAAAAGCTTACTATCAAAGGTTAGAGGGGGGCTTTCTCAGAGGGCTTTTTACAGTTTTTCTATTCCCAATTAGCCGTTTAAGTGTACTTATTGAAAGTAGTAATTCTTTCATAGGCCGCCCTTTCTTAGTATTTGACGTTCCTTATATTGCGGTATGAGGCTTCGCAGTAGGTTGCAAACATTCATCACCCATGACTGTCCCCAATTGAGCTCAGAAGCTCAATGTCTATCATGACCTCTCTTTTAGAATGTCCAAGAGCAAGCAAACTATTCCTCCAGGAGAGGGCGCCAACAGACTACTAAAGAGATCATCATTACTCAAAGAAAACCCCAAAAACCAATGCATGATAGGAATAAACAGGTAACTTTCTTTGGAGTGGAAGCGGAGAGATCGCACCAGATGCCAATTCTAGATGTTATCACACCTGTGGTCACTGCAGCAGCAGGTGAATCCACTTTGTCCAAAAGGGATCTATTCCATTCAATTGCAAATGATCTAGATAAGACAGAGAACTGCAGCACGGGGACATAGCCGAGTTGGTCAGGTTGAGTGGTGATGAGTTTGCTATTTGGATGAATAAAGAAAGTCAAAAGTGTGAAAGATAAAAAACAAAAGGAGGAAGTGTGAAAAGTGAATGGGCCAAATTGAGGTGCATATGAAGACGTATGCTTTCTTCCAATTCATTAAATCGGGCTAATATGAATCAGGTGAATTGAGTTCTGCTTTTGGAAA
>NW_027442747.1:0-82136 GCF_048569485.1 Anomaloglossus baeobatrachus
GGAATGATCCAGTAAAAGTTTAATTTGGCTACTTTGCACCTCTCGAGATAATCGTCACCATGTGCCAAATGCAATAAAAAAGGAATCTGAACACATTCGCGCAAAAATGAAATGACCACAATTTTCTCCTAACTATAACAGATGCAAACTTGTCCTGTGTGGTGGAGATGAGATTTGATAAAGTAAGTGGAAATCCAGTAAATGTTTCATTTGGCTACTTTGCACTCTCGAGATAATCGTCACCATGTGCCAAATGCAATAAAAAAGGAATCTGAACACATTCGCGCAAAAATGAAATGACCACAATTTTCTCCAAAACTATAACAGATGCAAACTTGTCCTGTGTGGTGGAGATGAGATTTGATAAAGTAAGTGGAAATCCAGTAAAGTTTCATTTGGCTACTTTGCACTCTCGAGATAATCGTCACCATGTGCCAAATGCAATAAAAAAGGAATCTGAACACATTCGCGCAAAAATGAAATGACCACAATTTTCTCCAAAACTATAACAGATGCAAACTTGTCCTGTGTGGTGGAGATGAGATTTGATAAAGTAAGTGGAAATCCAGTAAAAGTTTCATTTGGCTACTTTGCACTCTCGAGATAATCGTCACCATGTGCCAAATGCAATAAAAAAGGAATCTGAACACATTCGCGCAAAAAATGAAATGACCACAATTTTCTCCAAAACTATAACAGATGCAAACTTGTCCTGTGTGGTGGAGATGAGATTTGATAAAGTAAGTGGAAATCCAGTAAAAGTTTCATTTGGCTACTTTGCACTCTCGAGATAATCGTCACCATGTGCCAAATGCAATAAAAAAGGAATCTGAACACATTCGCGCAAAAATGAAATGACCACAATTTTCTCCAAAACTATAACAGATGCAAACTTGTCCTGTGTGGTGGAGATGAGATTTGATAAAGTAAGTGGAAATCCAGTAAAAGTTTCATTTGGCTACTTTGCACTCTCGAGATAATCGTCACCATGTGCCAAAATGCAATATTAAAACAGGAATCTGAACACATTCGCGCAAAAATGAAATGACCACAATTTTCTCCAAAACTATAACAGATTCAAACTTGTCCTGTGTGGTGGAGATGAGATTTGATAAAGTAAGTGGAAATCCAGTAAAAGTTTCATTTGGCTACTTTGCACTCTCGAGATAATCGTCACCATGTGCCAAATGCAATAAAAAAGGAATCTGAACACATTCGCGCAAAAATGAAATGACCACAATTTTCTCCAAAACTTTAACAGATGCAAACTTGTCCTGTGTGGTGGAGATGAGATTTGATAAAGTAAGTGGAAATCCAGTAAAAGTTTCATTTGGCTACTTTGCACTCTCGAGATAATCGTCACCATGTGCCAAATGCAATATAAAAAGGAATCTGAACACATTCGCGCAAAAATGAAATGACCACAATTTTCTCCAAAACTATAACAGATGCAAACTTGTCCTGTGTGGTGGAGATGAGATTGATAAAGTAAGTGGAAATCCAGTAAAAGTTTCATTTGGCTACTTTGCACTCTCGAGATAATCGTCACCATGTGCCAAATGCAATAAAAAAGGAATCTGAACACATTCGCGCAAAAATGAAATGACCACAATTTTCTCCAAAACTATAACAGATGCAAACTTGTCCTGTGTGGTGGAGATGAGATTTGATAAAGTAAGTGGAAATCCAGTAAAAGTTTCATTTGGCTACTTTGCACTCTCGAGATAATCGTCACCATGTGCCAAATGCAATAAAAAAGGAATCTGAACACATTCGCGCAAAAATGAAATGACCACAATTTTCTCCAAAACTATAACAGATGCAAACTTGTCCTGTGTGGTGGAGATGAGATTTGATAAAGTAAGTGGAAATCCAGTAAAAGTTTCATTTTGGCTACTTTGCACTCTCGAGATAATCGTCACCATGTGCCAAATGCAATATTAAAAAGTAATCTGAACACATTCGCGCAAAAATGAAATGACCACAATTTTCTCCAAAACTATAACAGATGCAAACTTGTCCTGTGTGGTGGAGATGAGATTTGATAAAGTAAGTGGAAATCCAGTAAAAGTTTCATTTGGCTACTTTGCACTCTCGAGATAATCGTCACCATGTGCCAAATGCAATAAAAAAGGAATCTGAACACATTCGCGCAAAAATGAAATGACCACAATTTTCTCCAAAACTATAACAGATGCAAACTTGTCCTGTGTGGTGGAGATGAGATTTGATAAAGTAAGTGGAAATCCAGTAAAAGTTTCATTTGGCTACTTTGCACTCTCGAGATAATCGTCACCATGTGCCAAATGCAAATAAAAAAGGAATCTGAACACATTCGCGCAAAAATGAAATGACCACAATTTTCTCCAAAACTATAACAGATGCAAACTTGTCCTGTGTGGTGGAGATGAGATTTGATAAAGTAAGTGGAAATCCAGTAAAAGTTTCATTTGGCTACTTTGCACTCTCGAGATAATCGTCACCATGTGCCAAATGCAATAAAAAAGGAATCTGAACACATTCGCGCAAAAATGAAATGACCACAATTTTCTCCAAAACTATAACAGATGCAAACTTGTCCTGTGTGGTGGAGATGAGATTTGATAAAGTAAGTGGAAATCCAGTAAAAGTTTCATTTGGCTACTTTGCACTCTCGAGATAATCGTCACCATGTGCCAAATGCAATATTAAAACAGGAATCTGAACACATTCGCGCAAAAATGAAATGACCACAATTTTCTCCAAAACTATAACAGATGCAAACTTGTCCTGTGTGGTGGAGATGAGATTTGATAAAGTAAGTGGAAATCCAGTAAAAGTTTCATTTGGCTACTTTGCACTCTCGAGATAATCGTCACCATGTGCCAAATGCAATAAAAAAGGAATCTGAACACATTCGCGCAAAAATGAAATGACCACAATTTTCTCCAAAACTATAACAGATGCAAACTTGTCCTGTGTGGTGGAGATGAGATTTGATAAAGTAAGTGGAAATCCAGTAAAAGTTTCATTTGGCTACTTTGCCACTCTCGAGATAATCGTCACCATGTGCCAAATGCAATAAAAAAGGAATCTGAACACATTCGCGCAAAAATGAAATGACCACAATTTTCTCCAAAACTATAACAGATGCAAACTTGTCCTGTGTGGTGGAGATGAGATTTGATAAAGTAAGTGGAAATCCAGTAAAAGTTTCATTTGGCTACTTTGCACTCTCGAGATAATCGTCACCATGTGCCAAATGCAATATTAAAACAGGAATCTGAACACATTCGCGCAAAAATGAAATGACCACAATTTTCTCCAAAACTATAACAGATGCAAACTTGTCCTGTGTGGTGGAGATGAGATTTGATAAAGTAAGTGGAAATCCAGTAAAAGTTTCATTTGGCTACTTTGCACTCTCGAGATAATCGTCACCATGTGCCAAATGCAATAAAAAAGGAATCTGAACACATTCGCGCAAAAATGAAATGACCACAATTTTCTCCAAAACTATAACAGATGCAAACTTGTCCTGTGTGGTGGAGATGAGATTTGATAAAGTAAGTGGAAATCCAGTAAAAGTTTCATTTGGCTACTTTGCACTCTCGAGATAATCGTCACCATGTGCCAAATGCAATAAAAAAGGAATCTGAACACATTCGCGCAAAAATGAAATGACCACAATTTTCTCCAAAACTATAACAGATGCAAACTTGTCCTGTGTGGTGGAGATGAGATTTGATAAAGTAAGTGGAAATCCAGTAAAAGTTTCATTTGGCTACTTTGCACTCTCGAGATAATCGTCACCATGTGCCAAATGCAATATTAAAACAGGAATCTGAACACATTCGCGCAAAAATGAAATGACCACAATTTTCTCCAAAACTATAACAGATGCAAACTTGTCCTGTGTGGTGGAGATGAGATTTGATAAAGTAAGTGGAAATCCAGTAAAAGTTTCATTTGGCTACTTTGCACTCTCGAGATAATCGTCACCATGTGCCAAATGCAATAAAAAAGGAATCTGAACACATTCGCGCAAAAATGAAATGACCACAATTTTCTCCAAAACTATAACAGATGTAAACTTGTCCTGTGTGGTGGAGATGAGATTTGATAAAGTAAGTGGAAATCCAGTAAAAGTTTCATTTGGCTACTTTGCACTCTCGAGATAATCGTCACCATGTGCCAAATGCAATATTAAAACAGGAATCTGAACACATTCGCGCAAAAATGAAATGACCACAATTTTCCTCCAAAACTATAACAGATGCAAACTTGTCCTGTGTGGTGGAGATGAGATTTGATAAAGTAAGTGGAAATCCAGTAAAAGTTTCATTTGGCTACTTTGCACTCTCGAGATAATCGTCACCATGTGCCAAATGCAATAAAAAAGGAATCTGAACACATTCGCGCAAAAATGAAATGACCACAATTTTCTCCAAAACTATAACAGATGCAAACTTGTCCTGTGTGGTGGAGATGAGATTTGATAAAGTAAGTGGAAATCCAGTAAAAGTTTCATTTGGCTACTTTGCACTCTCGAGATAATCGTCACCATGTGCCAAATGCAATAAAAAAGGAATCTGAACACATTCGCGCAAAAATGAAATGATCACAATTTTCTCCAAAACTATAACAGATGCAAACTTGTCCTGTGTGGTGGAGATGAGATTTGATAAAGTAAGTGGAAATCCAGTAAAAGTTTCATTTGGCTACTTTGCACTCTCGAGATAATCGTCACCATGTGCCAAATGCAATATTAAAACAGTAATCTGAACACATTCGCGCAAAAATGAAATGACCACAATTTTCTCCAAAACTATAACAGATGCAAACTTGTCCTGTGGGGTGGAGATGAGATTTGATAAAGTAAGTGGAAATCCAGTAAAAGTTTCATTTGGCTACTTTGCACTCTCGAGATAATCGTCACCATGTGCCAAATGCAATAAAAAAGGAATCTGAACACATTCGCGCAAAAATGAAATGACCACAATTTTCTCCAAAACTATAACTGATGCAAACTTGTCCTGTGTGGTGGAGATGAGATTTGATAAAGTAAGTGGAAATCCAGTAAAAGTTTCATTTGGCTACTTTGCACTCTCGAGATAATCGTCACCATGTGCCAAATGCAATAAAAAAGGAATCTGAACACATTCGCGCAAAAATGAAATGACCACAATTTTCTCCAAAACTATAACAGATGCAAACTTGTCCTGTGTGGTGGAGATGAGATTTGATAAAGTAAGTGGAAATCCAGTAAAAGTTTCATTTGGCTACTTTGCACTCTCGAGATAATCGTCACCATGTGCCAAATGCAATAAAAAAGGAATCTGAACACATTCGCGCAAAAATGAAATGACCACAATTTTCTCCTAAACTATAACAGATGCAAACTTGTCCTGTGTGGTGGAGATGAGATTTGATAAAGTAAGTGGAAATCCAGTAAATGTTTCATTTGGCTACTTTGCACTCTCGAGATAATCGTCACCATGTGCCAAATGCAATAAAAAAGGAATCTGAACACATTCGCGCAAAAATGAAATGACCACAATTTTCTCCAAAACTATAACAGATGCAAACTTGTCCTGTGTGGTGGAGATGAGATTTGATAAAGTAAGTGGAAATCCAGTAAAAGTTTCATTTGGCTACTTTGCACTCTCGAGATAATCGTCACCATGTGCCAAATGCAATAAAAACAGTAATCTGAACACATTCGCGCAAAAATGAAATGACCACAATTTTCTCCAAAACTATAACAGATGCAAACTTGTCCTGTGTGGTGGAGATGAGATTTGATAAAGTAAGTGGAAATCCAGTAAAAGTTTCATTTGGCTACTTTGCACTCTCGAGATAATCGTCACCATGTGCCAAATGCAATAAAAAAGGAATCTGAACACATTCGCGCAAAAATGAAATGACCACAATTTTCTCCAAAACTATAACAGATGCAAACTTGTCCTGTGTGGTGGAGATGAGATTTGATAAAGTAAGTGGAAATCCAGTAAAAGTCTCATTTGGCTACTTTGCACTCTCGAGATAATCGTCACCATGTGCCAAATGCAATAAAAAAGGAATCTGAACACATTCGCGCAAAAATGAAATGACCACAATTTTCTCCAAAACTATAACAGATGCAAACTTGTCCTGTGTGGTGGAGATGAGATTTGATAAAGTAAGTGGAAATCCAGTAAAAGTTTCATTTGGCTACTTTGCACTCTCGAGATAATCGTCACCATGTGCCAAATGCAATATTAAACAGGAATCTGAACACATTCGCGCAAAAATGAAATGACCACAATTTTCTCCAAAACTATAACAGATTCAAACTTGTCCTGTGTGGTGGAGATGAGATTTGATAAAGTAAGTGGAAATCCAGTAAAAGTTTCATTTGGCTACTTTGCACTCTCGAGATAATCGTCACCATGTGCCAAATGCAATAAAAAAGGAATCTGAACACATTCGCGCAAAAATGAAATGACCACAATTTTCTCCAAAATTTTAACAGATGCAAACTTGTCCTGTGTGGTGGAGATGAGATTTGATAAAGTAAGTGGAAATCCAGTAAAAGTTTCATTTGGCTACTTTGCACTCTCGAGATAATCGTCACCATGTGCCAAATGCAATATTAAAACAGGAATCTGAACACATTCGCGCAAAAATGAAATGACCACAATTTTCTCCAAAACTATAACAGATGCAAACTTGTCCTGTGTGGTGGAGGTGAGATTTGATAAAGTAAGTGGAAATCCAGTAAAAGTTTCATTTGGCTACTTTGCACTCTCGAGATAATCGTCACCATGTGCCAAATGCAATAAAAAAGGAATCTGAACACATTCGCGCAAAAATGAAATGACCACAATTTTCTCCAAAACTATAACAGATGCAAACTTGTCCTGTGTGGTGGAGATGAGATTTGATAAAGTAAGTGGAAATCCAGTAAAAGTTTCATTTGGCTACTTTGCACTCTCGAGATAATCGTCACCATGTGCCAAATGCAATAAAAAAGGAATCTGAACACATTCGCGCAAAAATGAAATGACCACAATTTTCTCCAAAACTATAACAGATGCAAACTTGTCCTGTGTGGTGGAGATGAGATTTGATAAAGTAAGTGGAAATCCAGTAAAAGTTTCATTTGGCTACTTTGCACTCTCGAGATAATCGTCACCATGTGCCAAATGCAATATTAAAACAGTAATCTGAACACATTCGCGCAAAAATGAAATGACCACAATTTTCTCCAAAACTATAACAGATGCAAACTTGTCCTGTGTGGTGGAGATGAGATTTGATAAAGTAAGTGGAAATCCAGTAAAAGTTTCATTTGGCTACTTTGCACTCTCGAGATAATCGTCACCATGTGCCAAATGCAATAAAAAAGGAATCTGAACACATTCGCGCAAAAATGAAATGACCACAATTTTCTCCAAAACTATAACAGATGCAAACTTGTCCTGTGTGGTGGAGATGAGATTTGATAAAGTAAGTGGAAATCCAGTAAAAGTTTCATTTGGCTACTTTGCACTCTCGAGATAATCGTCACCATGTGCCAAATGCAATATTAAAACAGTAATCTGAACACATTCGCGCAAAAATGAAATGACCACAATTTTCTCCAAAACTATAACAGATGCAAACTTGTCCTGTGTGGTGGAGATGAGATTTGATAAAGTAAGTGGAAATCCAGTAAAAGTTTCATTTGGCTACTTTGCACTCTCGAGATAATCGTCACCATGTGCCAAATGCAATAAAAAAGGAATCTTAACACATTCGCGCAAAAATGAAATGACCACAATTTTCTCCAAAACTATAACAGATGCAAACTTGTCCTGTGTGATGGAGATGAGATTTGATTAAAGTAAGTGGAAATCCAGTAAAAGTTTCATTTGGCTACTTTGCAGTCTCGAGATAATCGTCACCATGTGCCAAATGCAATAAAAAAGGAATCTGAACACATTCGCGCAAAAATGAAATGACCACAATTTTCTCCAAAACTATAACAGATGCAAACTTGTCCTGTGTGGTGGAGATGAGATTTGATAAAGTAAGTGGAAATCCAGTAAAAGTTTCATTTGGCTACTTTGCACTCTCGAGATAATCGTCACCATGTGCCAAATGCAATAAAAAAGGAATCTGAACACATTCGCGCAAAAATGAAATGACCACAATTTTCTCCAAAACTATAACAGATGCAAACTTGTCCTGTGTGGTGGAGATGAGATTTGATAAAGTAAGTGGAAATCCAGTAAAAGTTTCATTTGGCTACTTTGCACTCTCGAGATAATCGTCACCATGTGCCAAATGCAATAAAAAAAGGAATCTGAACACATTCGCGCAAAAATGAAATGACCACAATTTTCTCCAAAAATATAACAGATGCAAACTTGTCCTGTGTGGTGGAGATGAGATTTGATAAAGTAAGTGGAAATCCAGTAAAAGTTTCATTTGGCTACTTTGCACTCTCGAGATAATCGTCACCATGTGCCAAATGCAATATTAAAAAAGGAATCTGAACACATTCGCGCAAAAATGAAATGACCACAATTTTCTCCAAAACTATAACAGATGCAAACTTGTCCTGTGTGGTGGAGATGAGATTTGATAAAGTAAGTGGAAATCCAGTAAAAGTTTCATTTGGCTACTTTGCACTCTCGAGATAATCGTCACCATGTGCCAAATGCAATAAAAAAGGAATCTGAACACATTCGCGCAAAAATGAAATGACCACAATTTTCTCCAAAACTATAACAGATGCAAACTTGTCCTGTGTGGTGGAGATGAGATTTGATAAAGTAAGTGGAAATCCAGTAAAAGTTTCATTTGGCTACTTTGCACTCTCGAGATAATCGTCACCATGTGCCAAATGCAATAAAAAAGGAATCTGAACACATTCGCGCAACAATGAAATGACCACAATTTTCTCCAAAACTATAACAGATGCAAACTTGTCCTGTGTGGTGGAGATGAGATTTGATAAAGTAAGTGGAAATCCAGTAAAAGTTTCATTTGGCTACTTTGCACTCTCGAGATAATCGTCACCATGTGCCAAATGCAATATTAAAACAGTAATCTGAACACATTCGCGCAAAAATGAAATGACCACAATTTTCTCCAAAACTATAACAGATGCAAACTTGTCCTGTGTGGTGGAGATGAGATTTGATAAAGTAAGTGGAAATCCAGTAAAAGTTTCATTTGGCTACTTTGCACTCTCGAGATAATCGTCACCATGTGCCAAATGCAATAAAAAAGGAATCTGAACACATTCGCGCAAAAATGAAATGACCACAATTTTCTCCAAAACTATAACAGATGCAAACTTGTCCTGTGTGGTGGAGATGAGATTTGATAAAGTAAGTGGAAATCCAGTAAAAGTTTCATTTGGCTACTTTGCACTCTCGAGATAATCGTCACACATGTGCCAAATGCAATAAAAAAGGAATCTGAACACATTCGCGCAAAAATGAAATGACCACAATTTTCTCCAAAACTATAACAGATGCAAACTTGTCCTGTGTGGTGGAGATGAGATTTGATAAAGTAAGTGGAAATCCAGTAAAAGTTTCATTTGGCTACTTTGCACTCTCGAGATAATCATCACCATGTGCCAAATGCAATATAAAACAGGAATCTGAACACATTCGCGCAAAAATGAAATGACCACAATTTTCTCCAAAACTATAACAGATGCAAACTTGTCCTGTGTGGTGGAGATGAGATTTGATAAAGTAAGTGGAAATCCAGTAAAAGTTTCATTTGGCTACTTTGCACTCTCGAGATAATCATCACCATGTGCCAAATGCAATATTAAAACAGGAATCTGAACACATTCGCGCAAAAATGAAATAACCACAATTTTCTCCAAAACTATAACAGATGCAAACTTGTCCTGTGTGGTGGAGATGAGATTTGATAAAGTAAGTGGAAATCCAGTAAAAGTTTCATTTGGCTACTTTGCACTCTCGAGATAATCGTCACCATGTGCCAAATGCAATGAAAAAGGAATCTGAACACATTCGCGCAAAAAATGAAATGACCACAATTTTCTCCAAAACTATAACAGATGCAAACTTGTCCTGTGTGGTGGAGATGAGATTTGATAAAGTAAGTGGAAATCCAGTAAAAGTTTCATTTGGCTACTTTGCACTCTCGAGATAATCGTCACCATGTGCCAAATGCAATAAAAAAAGGAATCTGAACACATTCGCGCAAAAATGAAATGACCACAATTTTCTCCAAAACTATAACAGATGCAAACTTGTCCTGTGTGGTGGAGATGAGATTTGATAAAGTAAGTGGAAATCCAGTAAAAGTTTCATTTGGCTACTTTGCACTCTCGAGATAATCGTCACCATGTGCCAAATGCAATAAAAAAGGAATCTGAACACATTCGCGCAAAAATGAAATGACCACAATTTTCTCCAAAATTTTAACAGATGCAAACTTGTCCTGTGTGGTGGAGATGAGATTTGATAAAGTAAGTGGAAATCCAGTAAAAGTTTCATTTGGCTACTTTGCACTCTCGAGATAATCGTCACCATGTGCCAAATGCAATATTAAAACAGGAATCTGAACACATTCGCGCAAAAATGAAATGACCACAATTTTCTCCAAAACTATAACAGATGCAAACTTGTCCTGTGTGGTGGAGATGAGATTTGATAAAGTAAGTGGAAATCCAGTAAAAGTTTCATTTGGCTACTTTGCACTCTCGAGATAATCGTCACCATGTGCCAAATGCAATAAAAAAGGAATCTGAACACATTCGCGCAAAAATGAAATGACCACAATTTTCTCCAAAACTATAACAGATGCAAACTTGTCCTGTGTGGTGGAGATGAGATTTGATAAAGTAAGTGGAAATCCAGTAAAAGTTTCATTTGGCTACTTTGCACTCTCGAGATAATCGTCACCATGTGCCAAATGCAATAAAAAAGGAATCTGAACACATTCGCGCAACAATGAAATGACCACAATTTTCTCCAAAACTATAACAGATGCAAACTTGTCCTGTGTGGTGGAGATGAGATTTGATAAAGTAAGTGGAAATCCAGTAAAAGTTTCATTTGGCTACTTTGCACTCTCGAGATAATCGTCACCATGTGCCAAATGCAATATTAAAACAGTAATCTGAACACATTCGCGCAAAAATGAAATGACCACAATTTTCTCCAAAACTATAACAGATGCAAACTTGTCCTGTGTGGTGGAGATGAGATTTGATAAAGTAAGTGGAAATCCAGTAAAAGTTTCATTTGGCTACTTTGCACTCTCGAGATAATCGTCACCATGTGCCAAATGCAATAAAAAAGGAATCTGAACACATTCGCGCAAAAATGAAATGACCACAATTTTCTCCAAAACTATAACAGATGCAAACTTGTCCTGTGTGATGGAGATGAGATTTGATAAAGTAAGTGGAAATCCAGTAAAAGTTTCATTTGGCTACTTTGCACTCTCGAGATAATCGTCACCATGTGCCAAATGCAATAAAAAAGGAATCTGAACACATTCGCGCAAAAATGAAATGACCACAATTTTCTCCAAAACTATAACAGATGCAAACTTGTCCTGTGTGGTGGAGATGAGATTTGATAAAGTAAGTGGAAATCCAGTAAAAGTTTCATTTGGCTACTTTGCACTCTCGAGATAATCATCACCATGTGCCAAATGCAATATTAAAACAGGAATCTGAACACATTCGCGCAAAAATGAAATGACCACAATTTTCTCCAAAACTATAACAGATGCAAACTTGTCCTGTGTGGTGGAGATGAGATTTGATAAAGTAAGTGGAAATCCAGTAAAAGTTTCATTTGGCTACTTTGCACTCTCGAGATAATCATCACCATGTGCCAAATGCAATATTAAAACAGGAATCTGAACACATTCGCGCAAAAATGAAATAACCACAATTTTCTCCAAAACTATAACAGATGCAAACTTGTCCTGTGTGGTGGAGATGAGATTTGATAAAGTAAGTGGAAATCCAGTAAAAGTTTCATTTGGCTACTTTGCACTCTCGAGATAATCGTCACCATGTGCCAAATGCAATAAAAAAGGAATCTGAACACATTCGCGCAAAAATGAAATGACCACAATTTTCTCCAAAACTATAACAGATGCAAACTTGTCCTGTGTGGTGGAGATGAGATTTGATAAAGTAAGTGGAAATCCAGTAAAAGTTTCATTTGGCTACTTTGCACTCTCGAGATAATCGTCACCATGTGCCAAATGCAATATTAAAACAGGAATCTGAACACATTCGCGCAAAAATGAAATGACCACAATTTTCTCCAAAACTATAACAGATGCAAACTTGTCCTGTGTGGTGGAGATGAGATTTGATAAAGTAAGTGGAAATCCAGTAAAAGTTTCATTTGGCTACTTTGCACTCTCGAGATAATCGTCACCATGTGCCAAATGCAATAAAAAAGGAATCTGAACACATTCGCGCAAAAATGAAATGACCACAATTTTCTCCAAAACTATAACAGATGCAAACTTGTCCTGTGTGGTGGAGATGAGATTTGATAAAGTAAGTGGAAATCCAGTAAAAGTTTCATTTGGCTACTTTGCACTCTCGAGATAATCGTCACCATGTGCCAAATGCAATAAAAAAGGAATCTGAACACATTCGCGCAAAAATGAAATGACCACAATTTTCTCCAAAACTATAACAGATGCAAACTTGTCCTGTGTGGTGGAGATGAGATTTGATAAAGTAAGTGGAAATCCAGTAAAAGTTTCATTTGGCTACTTTGCACTCTCGAGATAATCGTCACCATGTGCCAAATGCAATATTAAAACAGGAATCTGAACACATTCGCGCAAAAATGAAATGACCACAATTTTCTCCAAAACTATAACAGATGCAAACTTGTCCTGTGTGGTGGAGATGAGATTTGATAAAGTAAGTGGAAATCCAGTAAAAGTTTCATTTGGCTACTTTGCACTCTCGAAATAATCGTCACCATGTGCCAAATGCAATAAAAAAGGAATCTGAACACATTCGCGCAAAAATGAAATGACCACAATTTTCTCCAAAACTATAACAGATGCAAACTTGTCCTGTGTGGTGGAGATGAGATTTGATAAAGTAAGTGGAAATCCAGTAAAAGTTTCATTTGGCTACTTTGCACTCTCGAGATAATCATCACCATGTGCCAAATGCAATATTAAAACAGGAATCTGAACACATTCGCGCAAAAATGAAATGACCACAATTTTCTCCAAAACTATAACAGATGCAAACTTGTCCTGTGTGGTGGAGATGAGATTTGATAAAGTAAGTGGAAATCCAGTAAAAGTTTCATTTGGCTACTTTGCACTCTCGAGATAATCGTCACCATGTGCCAAATGCAATAAAAAAGGAATCTGAACACATTCGCGCAAAAATGAAATGACCACAATTTTCTCCAAAACTATAACAGATGCAAACTTGTCCTGTGTGGTGGAGATGAGATTTGATAAAGTAAGTGGAAATCCAGTAAAAGTTTCATTTGGCTACTTTGCACTCTCGAGATAATCGTCACCATGTGCCAAATGCAATATTAAAACAGGAATCTGAACACATTCGCGCAAAAATGAAATGACCACAATTTTCTCCAAAACTATAACAGATGCAAACTTGTCCTGTGTGGTGGAGATGAGATTTGATAAAGTAAGTGGAAATCCAGTAAAAGTTTCATTTGGCTACTTTGCACTCTCGAGATAATCGTCACCATGTGCCAAATGCAATAAAAAAAGGAATCTGAACACATTCGCGCAAAAATGAAATGACCACAATTTTCTCCAAAACTATAACAGATGCAAACTTGTCCTGTGTGATGGAGATGAGATTTGATAAAGTAAGTGGAAATCCAGTAAAAGTTTCATTTGGCTACTTTGCACTCTCGAGATAATCGTCACCATGTGCCAAATGCAATAAAAAAGGAATCTGAACACATTCGCGCAAAAATGAAATGACCACAATTTTCTCCAAAACTATAACAGATGCAAACTTGTCCTGTGTGGTGGAGATGAGATTTGATAAAGTAAGTGGAAATCCAGTAAAAGTTTCATTTGGCTACTTTGCACTCTCGAGATAATCGTCACCATGTGCCAAATGCAATAAAAAAGGAATCTGAACACATTCGCGCAAAAATGAAATGACCACAATTTTCTCCAAAACTATAACAGATGCAAACTTGTCCTGTGTGGTGGAGATGAGATTTGATAAAGTAAGTGGAAATCCAGTAAAAGTTTCATTTGGCTACTTTGCACTCTCGAGATAATCGTCACCATGTGCCAAATTCAATATTAAAACAGGAATCTGAACACATTCGCGCAAAAATGAAATGACCACAATTTTCTCCAAAACTATAACAGATGCAAACTTGTCCTGTGTGGTGGAGATGAGATTTGATAAAGTAAGTGGAAATCCAGTAAAAGTTTCATTTGGCTACTTTGCACTCTCGAGATAATCGTCACCATGTGCCAAATGCAATAAAAAAGGAATCTGAACACATTCGCGCAAAAATGAAATGACCACAATTTTCTCCAAAACTATAACAGATGCAAACTTGTCCTGTGTGGTGGAGATGAGATTTGATAAAGTAAGTGGAAATCCAGTAAAAGTTTCATTTGGCTACTTTGCACTCTCGAGATAATCGTCACCATGTGCCAAATGCAATATTAAAACAGGAATCTGAACACATTCGCGCAAAAATGAAATGACCACAATTTTCTCCAAAACTTTAACAGATGCAAACTTGTCCTGTGTGGTGGAGATGAGATTTGATAAAGTAAGTGGAAATCCAGTAAAAGTTTCATTTGGCTACTTTGCACTCTCGAGATAATCGTCACCATGTGCCAAATGCAATAAAACAGTAATCTGAACACATTCGCGCAAAAATGAAATGACCACAATTTTCTCCAAAACTATAACAGATGCAAACTTGTCCTGTGTGGTGGAGATGAGATTTGATAAAGTAAGTGGAAATCCAGTAAAAGTTTCATTTGGCTACTTTGCACTCTCGAGATAATCGTCACCATGTGCCAAATGCAATAAAAAAGGAATCTGAACACATTCGCGCAAAAATGAAATGACCACAATTTTCTCCAAAACTATAACAGATGCAAACTTGTCCTGTGTGGTGGAGATGAGATTTGATAAAGTAAGTGGAAATCCAGTAAAAGTTTCATTTGGCTACTTTGCACTCTCGAGATAATCGTCACCATGTGCCAAATGCAATATTAAAACAGGAATCTGAACACATTCGCGCAAAAATGAAATGACCACAATTTTCTCCAAAACTATAACAGATGCAAACTTGTCCTGTGTGGTGGAGATGAGATTTGATAAAGTAAGTGGAAATCCAGTAAAAGTTTCATTTGGCTACTTTGCACTCTCGAGATAATCGTCACCATGTGCCAAATGCAATAAAAAAGGAATCTGAACACATTCGCGCAAAAATGAAATGACCACAATTTTCTCCAAAACTATAACAGATGCAAACTTGTCCTGTGTGGTGGAGATGAGATTTGATAAAGTAAGTGGAAATCCAGTAAAAGTTTCATTTGGCTACTTTGCACTCTCGAGATAATCGTCACCATGTGCCAAATGCAATATTAAAACAGTAATCTGAACACATTCGCGCAAAAATGAAATGACCACAATTTTCTCCAAAACTATAACAGATGCAAACTTGTCCTGTGTGGTGGAGATGAGATTTGATAAAGTAAGTGGAAATCCAGTAAAAGTTTCATTTGGCTACTTTGCACTCTCGAGATAATCGTCACCATGTGCCAAATGCAATAAAAAAGGAATCTGAACACATTCGCGCAAAAATGAAATGACCACAATTTTCTCCAAAACTATAACAGATGCAAACTTGTCCTGTGTGGTGGAGATGAGATTTGATAAAGTGGAAATCCAGTAAAAGTTTCATTTGGCTACTTTGCACTCTCGAGATAATCGTCACCATGTGCCAAATGCAATAAAAAAGGAATCTGAACACATTCGCGCAAAAATGAAATGACCACAATTTTCTCCAAAACTATAACAGATGCAAACTTGTCCTGTGTGGTGGAGATGAGATTTGATAAAGTAAGTGGAAATCCAGTAAAAGTTTCATTTGGCTACTTTGCACTCTCGAGATAATCGTCACCATGTGCCAAATGCAATAAAAAAGGAATCTGAACACATTCGCGCAAAAATGAAATGACCACAATTTTCTCCAAAACTATAACAGATGTAAACTTGTCCTGTGTGGTGGAGATGAGATTTGATAAAGTAAGTGGAAATCCAGTAAAAGTTTCATTTGGCTACTTTGCACTCTCGAGATAATCGTCACCATGTGCCAAATGCAATATTAAAACAGGAATCTGAACACATTCGAGCAAAAATGAAATGACCACAATTTTCTCCAAAACTATAACAGATGCAAACTTGTCCTGTGTGGTGGAGATGAGATTTGATAAAGTAAGTGGAAATACAGTAAAAGTTTCATTTGGCTACTTTGCACTCTCGAGATAATCGTCACCATGTGCCAAATGCAATAAAAAAGGAATCTGAACACATTCGCGCAAAAATGAAATGACCACAATTTTCTCCAAAACTATATCAGATGCAAACTTGTCCTGTGTGGTGGAGATGAGATTTGATAAAGTAAGTGGAAATCCAGTAAAAGTTTCATTTGGCTACTTTGCACTCTCGAGATAATCGTCACCATGTGCCAAATGCAATAAAAAAGGAATCTGAACACATTCGCGCAAAAATGAAATGACCACAATTTTATCCAAAACTATAACAGATGCAAACTTGTCCTGTGTGGTGGAGATGAGATTTGATAAAGTAAGTGGAAATCCAGTAAAAGTTTCATTTGGCTACTTTGCACTCTCGAGATAATCGTCACCATGTGCCAAATGCAATATTAAAACAGTAATCTGAACACATTCGCGCAAAAATGAAATGACCACAATTTTCTCCAAAACTATAACAGATGCAAACTTGTCCTGTGTGGTGGAGATGAGATTTGATAAAGTAAGTGGAAATCCAGTAAAAGTTTCATTTAGCTACTTTGCACTCTCGAGATAATCGTCACCATGTGCCAAATGCAATAAAAAAGGAATCTGAACACATTCGCGCAAAAATGAAATGACCACAATTTTCTCCAAAACTATAACAGATGCAAACTTGTCCTGTGTGGTGGAGATGAGATTTGATAAAGTAAGTGGAAATCCAGTAAAAGTTTCATTTGGCTACTTTGCACTCTCGAGATAATCGTCACCATGTGCCAAATGCAATATTAAAACAGTAATCTGAACACATTCGCGCAAAAATGAAATGACCACAATTTTCTCCAAAACTATAACAGATGCAAACTTGTCCTGTGTGGTGGAGATGAGATTTGATAAAGTAAGTGGAAATCCAGTAAAAGTTTCATTTGGCTACTTTGCACTCTCGAGATAATCATCACCATGTGCCAAATGCAATATTAAAACAGGAATCTGAACACATTCGCGCAAAAATGAAATGACCACAATTTTTTCCAAAACTATAACAGATGCAAACTTGTCCTGTGTGGTGGAGATGAGATTTGATAAAGTAAGTGGAAATCCAGTAAAAGTTTCATTTGGCTACTTTGCACTCTCGAGATAATCGTCACCATGTGCCAAATGCAATAAAAAAGGAATCTGAACACATTCGCGCAAAAATGAAATGACCACAATTTTCTCCAAAACTATAACAGATGCAAACTTGTCCTGTGTGGTGATGAGATTTGATAAAGTAAGTGGAAATCCAGTAAAAGTTTCATTTGGCTACTTTGCACTCTCGAGATAATCGTCACCATGTGCCAAATGCAATATTAAAACAGGAATCTGAACACATTCGCGCAAAAATGAAATGACCACAATTTTCTCCAAAACTATAACAGATGCAAACTTGTCCTGTGTGGTGGAGATGAGATTTGATAAAGTAAGTGGAAATCCAGTAAAAGTTTCATTTGGCTACTTTGCACTCTCGAGATAATCGTCACCATGTGCCAAATGCAATAAAAAAGGAATCTGAACACATTCGCGCAAAAATGAAATGACCACAATTTTCTCCAAAACTATAACAGATGCAAACTTGTCCTGTGTGATGGAGATGAGATTTGATAAAGTAAGTGGAAATCCAGTAAAAGTTTCATTTGGCTACTTTGCACTCTCGAGATAATCGTCACCATGTGCCAAATGCAATAAAAAAGGAATCTGAACACATTCGCGCAAAAATGAAATGACCACAATTTTCTCCAAAACTATAACAGATGCAAACTTGTCCTGTGTGGTGGAGATGAGATTTGATAAAGTAAGTGGAAATCCAGTAAAAGTTTCATTTGGCTACTTTGCACTCTCGAGATAATCGTCACCATGTGCCAAATGCAATAAAAAAGGAATCTGAACACATTCGCGCAAAAATGAAATGACCACAATTTTCTCCAAAACTATAACAGATGCAAACTTGTCCTGTGTGGTGGAGATGAGATTTGATAAAGTAAGTGGAAATCCAGTAAAAGTTTCATTTGGCTACTTTGCACTCTCGAGATAATCGTCACCATGTGCCAAATGCAATATTAAAACAGGAATCTGAACACATTCGCGCAAAAATGAAATGACCACAATTTTCTCCAAAACTATAACAGATGCAAACTTGTCCTGTGTGGTGGAGATGAGATTTGATAAAGTAAGTGGAAATCCAGTAAAAGTTTCATTTGGCTACTTTGCACTCTCGAGATAATCGTCACCATGTGCCAAATGCAATATTAAAACAGGAATCTGAACACATTCGCGCAAAAATGAAATGACCACAATTTTCTCCAAAACTTTAACAGATGCAAACTTGTCCTGTGTGGTGGAGATGAGATTTGATAAAGTAAGTGGAAATCCAGTAAAAGTTTCATTTGGCTACTTTGCACTCTCGAGATAATCGTCACCATGTGCCAAATGCAATAAAACAGTAATCTGAACACATTCGCGCAAAAATGAAATGACCACAATTTTCTCCAAAACTATAACAGATGCAAACTTGTCCTGTGTGGTGGAGATGAGATTTGATAAAGTAAGTGGAAATCCAGTAAAAGTTTCATTTGGCTACTTTGCACTCTCGAGATAATCGTCACCATGTGCCAAATGCAATAAAAAAGGAATCTGAACACATTCGCGCAAAAATGAAATGACCACAATTTTCTCCAAAACTATAACAGATGCAAACTTGTCCTGTGTGGTGGAGATGAGATTTGATAAAGTAAGTGGAAATCCAGTAAAAGTTTCATTTGGCTACTTTGCACTCTCGAGATAATCGTCACCATGTGCCAAATGCAATATTAAAACAGGAATCTGAACACATTCGCGCAAAAATGAAATGACCACAATTTTCTCCAAAACTATAACAGATGCAAACTTGTCCTGTGTGGTGGAGATGAGATTTGATAAAGTAAGTGGAAATCCAGTAAAAGTTTCATTTGGCTACTTTGCACTCTCGAGATAATCGTCACCATGTGCCAAATGCAATAAAAAAGGAATCTGAACACATTCGCGCAAAAATGAAATGACCACAATTTTCTCCAAAACTATAACAGATGCAAACTTGTCCTGTGTGGTGGAGATGAGATTTGATAAAGTAAGTGGAAATCCAGTAAAAGTTTCATTTGGCTACTTTGCACTCTCGAGATAATCGTCACCATGTGCCAAATGCAATATTAAAACAGTAATCTGAACACATTCGCGCAAAAATGAAATGACCACAATTTTCTCCAAAACTATAACAGATGCAAACTTGTCCTGTGTGGTGGAGATGAGATTTGATAAAGTAAGTGGAAATCCAGTAAAAGTTTCATTTGGCTACTTTGCACTCTCGAGATAATCGTCACCATGTGCCAAATGCAATAAAAAAGGAATCTGAACACATTCGCGCAAAAATGAAATGACCACAATTTTCTCCAAAACTATAACAGATGCAAACTTGTCCTGTGTGGTGGAGATGAGATTTGATAAAGTGGAAATCCAGTAAAAGTTTCATTTGGCTACTTTGCACTCTCGAGATAATCGTCACCATGTGCCAAATGCAATAAAAAAGGAATCTGAACACATTCGCGCAAAAATGAAATGACCACAATTTTCTCCAAAACTATAACAGATGCAAACTTGTCCTGTGTGGTGGAGATGAGATTTGATAAAGTAAGTGGAAATCCAGTAAAAGTTTCATTTGGCTACTTTGCACTCTCGAGATAATCGTCACCATGTGCCAAATGCAATAAAAAAGGAATCTGAACACATTCGCGCAAAAATGAAATGACCACAATTTTCTCCAAAACTATAACAGATGTAAACTTGTCCTGTGTGGTGGAGATGAGATTTGATAAAGTAAGTGGAAATCCAGTAAAAGTTTCATTTGGCTACTTTGCACTCTCGAGATAATCGTCACCATGTGCCAAATGCAATATTAAAACAGGAATCTGAACACATTCGAGCAAAAATGAAATGACCACAATTTTCTCCAAAACTATAACAGATGCAAACTTGTCCTGTGTGGTGGAGATGAGATTTGATAAAGTAAGTGGAAATACAGTAAAAGTTTCATTTGGCTACTTTGCACTCTCGAGATAATCGTCACCATGTGCCAAATGCAATAAAAAAGGAATCTGAACACATTCGCGCAAAAATGAAATGACCACAATTTTCTCCTAAACTATATCAGATGCAAACTTGTCCTGTGTGGTGGAGATCAGATTTGATAAAGTAAGTGGAAATCCAGTAAAAGTTTCATTTGGCTACTTTGCACTCTCGAGATAATCGTCACCATGTGCCAAATGCAATAAAAAAGGAATCTGAACACATTCGCGCAAAAATGAAATGACCACAATTTTATCCAAAACTATAACAGATGCAAACTTGTCCTGTGTGGTGGAGATGAGATTTGATAAAGTAAGTGGAAATCCAGTAAAAGTTTCATTTGGCTACTTTGCACTCTCGAGATAATCGTCACCATGTGCCAAATGCAATATTAAAACAGTAATCTGAACACATTCGCGCAAAAATGAAATGACCACAATTTTCTCCAAAACTATAACAGATGCAAACTTGTCCTGTGTGGTGGAGATGAGATTTGATAAAGTAAGTGGAAATCCAGTAAAAGTTTCATTTGGCTACTTTGCACTCTCGAGATAATCGTCACCATGTGCCAAATGCAATAAAAAAGGAATCTGAACACATTCGCGCAAAAATGAAATGACCACAATTTTCTCCAAAACTATAACAGATGCAAACTTGTCCTGTGTGGTGGAGATGAGATTTGATAAAGTAAGTGGAAATCCAGTAAAAGTTTCATTTGGCTACTTTGCACTCTCGAGATAATCGTCACCATGTGCCAAATGCAATAAAAAAGGAATCTGAACACATTCGCGCAAAAATGAAATGACCACAATTTTCTCCAAAACTATAACAGATGCAAACTTGTCTTGTGTGGTGGAGATGAGATTTGATAAAGTAAGTGGAAATCCAGTAAAAGTTTCATTTGGCTACTTTGCACTCTCGAGATAATCGTCACCATGTGCCAAATGCAATAAAAAAGGAATCTGAACACATTCGCGCAAAAATGAAATGACCACAATTTTCTCCAAAAGTATAACAGATGTAAACTTGTCCTGTGTGGTGGAGATGAGATTTGATAAAGTAAGTGGAAATCCAGTAAAAGTTTCATTTGGCTACTTTGCACTCTCGAGATAATCGTCACCATGTGCCAAATGCAATATTAAAACAGGAATCTGAACACATTCGCGCAAAAATGAAATGACCACAATTTTCTCCAAAACTATAACAGATGCAAACTTGTCCTGTGTGGTGGAGATGAGATTTGATAAAGTAAGTGGAAATCCAGTAAAAGTTTCATTTGGCTACTTTGCACTCTCGAGATAATCGTCACCATGTGCCAAATGCAATAAAGAAGGAATCTGAACACATTCGCGCAAAAATGAAATGACCACAATTTTCTCCAAAACTATAACAGATGCAAACTTGTCCTGTGTGGTGGAGATGAGATTTGATAAAGTAAGTGGAAATCCAGTAAAAGTTTCATTTGGCTACTTTGCACTCTCGAGATAATCGTCACCATGTGCCAAATGTAATAAAAAAGGAATCTGAACACATTCGCGCAAAAATGAAATGACCACAATTTTCTCCAAAACTATAACAGATGCAAACTTGTCCTGTGTGGTGGAGATGAGATTTGATAAAGTAAGTGGAAATCCAGTAAAAGTTTCATTTGGCTACTTTGCACTCTCGAGATAATCGTCACCATGTGCCAAATGCAATATTAAAACAGTAATCTGAACACATTCGCGCAAAAATGAAATGACCACAATTTTCTCCAAAACTATAACAGATGCAAACTTGTCCTGTGTGGTGGAGATGAGATTTGATAAAGTAAGTGGAAATCCAGTAAAAGTTTCATTTAGCTACTTTGCACTCTCGAGATAATCGTCACCATGTGCCAAATGCAATAAAAAAGGAATCTGAACACATTCGCGCAAAAATGAAATGACCACAATTTTCTCCAAAACTATAACAGATGCAAACTTGTCCTGTGTGGTGGAGATGAGATTTGATAAAGTAAGTGGAAATCCAGTAAAAGTTTCATTTGGCTACTTTGCACTCTCGAGATAATCGTCACCATGTGCCAAATGCAATAAAAAAGGAATCTGAACACATTCGCGCAAAAATGAAATGACCACAATTTTCTCCAAAACTATAACAGATGCAAATTTGTCCTGTGTGGTGGAGATGAGATTTGATAAAGTAAGTGGAAATCCAGTAAAAGTTTCATTTGGCTACTTTGCACTCTCGAGATAATCGTCACCATGTGCCAAATGCAATAAAAAAGGAATCTGAACACATTCGCGCAAAAATGAAATGACCACAATTTTCTCCTAAACTATAACAGATGCAAACTTGTCCTGTGTGGTGGAGATGAGATTTGATAAAGTAAGTGGAAATCCAGTAAAAGTTTCATTTGGCTACTTTGCACTCTCGAGATAATCGTCACCATGTGCCAAATGCAATATTAAAACAGGAATCTGAACACATTCGCGCAAAAATGAAATGACCACAATTTTCTCCAAAACTATAACAGATGCAAACTTGTCCTGTGTGGTGGAGATGAGATTTGATAAAGTAAGTGGAAATCCAGTAAAAGTTTCATTTGGCTACTTTGCACTCTCGAGATAATCGTCACCATGTGCCAAATGCAATAAAAAAGGAATCTGAACACATTCGCGCAAAAATGAAATGACCACAATTTTCTCCAAAACTATAACAGATGCAAACTTGTCCTGTGTGGTGGAGATGAGATTTGATAAAGTAAGTGGAAATCCAGTAAAAGTTTCATTTGGCTACTTTGCACTCTCGAGATAATCGTCACCATGTGCCAAATGCAATATTAAAACAGTAATCTGAACACATTCGCGCAAAAATGAAATGACCACAATTTTCTCCAAAACTATAACAGATGCAAACTTGTCCTGTGTGGTGGAGATGAGATTTGATAAAGTAAGTGGAAATCCAGTAAAAGTTTCATTTGGCTACTTTGCACTCTCGAGATAATCGTCACCATGTGCCAAATGCAATAAAAAAGGAATCTGAACACATTCGCGCAAAAATGAAATGACCACAATTTTCTCCAAAACTATAACAGATGCAAACTTGTCCTGTGTGGTGGAGATGAGATTTGATAAAGTAAGTGGAAATCCAGTAAAAGTTTCATTTGGCTACTTTGCACTCTCGAGATAATCGTCACCATGTGCCAAATGCAATAAAAAAGGAATCTGAACACATTCGCGCAAAAATGAAATGACCACAATTTTCTCCAAAACTATAACAGATGCAAACTTGTCCTGTGTGGTGGAGATGAGATTTGATAAAGTAAGTGGAAATCCAGTAAAAGTTTCATTTGGCTACTTTGCACTCTCGAGATAATCGTCACCATGTGCCAAATGCAATAAAAAAGGAATCTGAACACATTCGCGCAAAAATGAAATGACCACAATTTTCTCCAAAACTATAACAGATGTAAACTTGTCCTGTGTGGTGGAGATGAGATTTGATAAAGTAAGTGGAAATCCAGTAAAAGTTTCATTTGGCTACTTTGCACTCTCGAGATAATCGTCACCATGTGCCAAATGCAATATTAAAACAGGAATCTGAACACATTCGAGCAAAAATGAAATGACCACAATTTTCTCCAAAACTATAACAGATGCAAACTTGTCCTGTGTGGTGGAGATGAGATTTGATAAAGTAAGTGGAAATACAGTAAAAGTTTCATTTGGCTACTTTGCACTCTCGAGATAATCGTCACCATGTGCCAAATGCAATAAAAAAGGAATCTGAACACATTCGCGCAAAAATGAAATGACCACAATTTTCTCCAAAACTATATCAGATGCAAACTTGTCCTGTGTGGTGGAGATGAGATTTGATAAAGTAAGTGGAAATCCAGTAAAAGTTTCATTTGGCTACTTTGCACTCTCGAGATAATCGTCACCATGTGCCAAATGCAATAAAAAAGGAATCTGAACACATTCGCGCAAAAATGAAATGACCACAATTTTATCCAAAACTATAACAGATGCAAACTTGTCCTGTGTGGTGGAGATGAGATTTGATAAAGTAAGTGGAAATCCAGTAAAAGTTTCATTTGGCTACTTTGCACTCTCGAGATAATCGTCACCATGTGCCAAATGCAATATTAAAACAGTAATCTGAACACATTCGCGCAAAAATGAAATGACCACAATTTTCTCCAAAACTATAACAGATGCAAACTTGTCCTGTGTGGTGGAGATGAGATTTGATAAAGTAAGTGGAAATCCAGTAAAAGTTTCATTTGGCTACTTTGCACTCTCGAGATAATCGTCACCATGTGCCAAATGCAATAAAAAAGGAATCTGAACACATTCGCGCAAAAATGAAATGACCACAATTTTCTCCAAAACTATAACAGATGCAAACTTGTCCTGTGTGGTGGAGATGAGATTTGATAAAGTAAGTGGAAATCCAGTAAAAGTTTCATTTGGCTACTTTGCACTCTCGAGATAATCGTCACCATGTGCCAAATGCAATAAAAAAGGAATCTGAACACATTCGCGCAAAAATGAAATGACCACAATTTTCTCCAAAACTATAACAGATGCAAACTTGTCCTGTGTGGTGGAGATGAGACTTGATAAAGTAAGTGGAAATCCAGTAAAAGTTTCATTTGGCTACTTTGCACTCTCGAGATAATCGTCACCATGTGCCAAATGCAATAAAAAAGGAATCTGAACACATTCGCGCAAAAATGAAATGACCACAATTTTCTCCAAAACTATAACAGATGTAAACTTGTCCTGTGTGGTGGAGATGAGATTTGATAAAGTAAGTGGAAATCAAGTAAAAGTTTCATTTGGCTACTTTGCACTCTCGAGATAATCGTCACCATGTGCCAAATGCAATATTAAAACAGGAATCTGAACACATTCGCGCAAAAATGAAATGACCACAATTTTCTCCAAAACTATAACAGATGCAAACTTGTCCTGTGTGGTGGAGATGAGATTTGATAAAGTAAGTGGAAATCCAGTAAAAGTTTCATTTGGCTACTTTGCACTCTCGAGATAATCGTCACCATGTGCCAAATGCAATAAAAAAGGAATCTGAACACATTCGCGCAAAAATGAAATGACCACAATTTTCTCCAAAACTATAACAGATGCAAACTTGTCCTGTGTGGTGGAGATGAGATTTGATAAAGTAAGTGGAAATCCAGTAAAAGTTTCATTTGGCTACTTTGCACTCTCAAGATAATCGTCACCATGTGCCAAATGCAATAAAAAAGGAATCTGAACACATTCGCGCAAAAATGAAATGACCACAATTTTCTCCAAAACTATAACAGATGCAAACTTGTCCTGTGTGGTAGAGATGAGATTTGATAAAGTAAGTGGAAATCCAGTAAAAGTTTCATTTGGCTACTTTGCACTCTCGAGATAATCGTCACCATGTGCCAAATGCAATATTAAAACAGTAATCTGAACACATTCGCGCAAAAATGAAATGACCACAATTTTCTCCAAAACTATAACAGATGCAAACTTGTCCTGTGTGGTGGAGATGAGATTTGATAAAGTAAGTGGAAATCCAGTAAAAGTTTCATTTGGCTACTTTGCACTCTCGAGATAATCGTCACCATGTGCCAAATGCAATAAAAAAGGAATCTGAACACAATCGCGCAAAAATGAAATGACCACAATTTTCTCCAAAACTATAACAGATGCAAACTTGTCCTGTGTGGTGGAGATGAGATTTGATAAAGTAAGTGGAAATCCAGTAAAAGTTTCATTTGGCTACTTTGCACTCTCGAGATAATCGTCACCATGTGCCAAATGCAATAAAAAAGGAATCTGAACACATTCGCGCAAAAATGAAATGACCACAATTTTCTCCAAAACTATAACAGATGCAAATTTGTCCTGTGTGGTGGAGATGAGATTTGATAAAGTAAGTGGAAATCCAGTAAAAGTTTCATTTGGCTACTTTGCACTCTCGAGATAATCGTCACCATGTGCCAAATGCAATAAAAAAGGAATCTGAACACATTCGCGCAAAAATGAAATGACCACAATTTTCTCCTAAACTATAACAGATGCAAACTTGTCCTGTGTGGTGGAGATGAGATTTGATAAAGTAAGTGGAAATCCAGTAAAAGTTTCATTTGGCTACTTTGCACTCTCGAGATAATCGTCACCATGTGCCAAATGCAATATTAAAACAGGAATCTGAACACATTCGCGCAAAAATGAAATGACCACAATTTTCTCCAAAACTATAACAGATGCAAACTTGTCCTGTGTGGTGGAGATGAGATTTGATAAAGTAAGTGGAAATCCAGTAAAAGTTTCATTTGGCTACTTTGCACTCTCGAGATAATCGTCACCATGTGCCAAATGCAATAAAAAAGGAATCTGAACACATTCGCGCAAAAATGAAATGACCACAATTTTCTCCAAAACTATAACAGATGCAAACTTGTCCTGTGTGGTGGAGATGAGATTTGATAAAGTAAGTGGAAATCCAGTAAAAGTTTCATTTGGCTACTTTGCACTCTCGAGATAATCGTCACCATGTGCCAAATGCAATATTAAAACAGGAATCTGAACACATTCGCGCAAAAATGAAATGACCACAATTTTCTCCAAAACTATAACAGATGCAAACTTGTCCTGTGTGGTGGAGATGAGATTTGATAAAGTAAGTGGAAATCCAGTAAAAGTTTCATTTGGCTACTTTGCACTCTCGAGATAATCGTCACCATGTGCCAAATGCAACAAAACAGTAATCTGAACACATTCGAGCAAAAATGAAATGACCACAATTTTCTCCAAAACTATAACAGATGCAAACTTGTCCTGTGTGGTGGAGATGAGATTTGATAAAGTAAGTGGAAATCCAGTAAAAGTTTCATTTGGCTACTTTGCACTCTCGAGATAATCGTCACCATGTGCCAAATGCAATAAAACAGTAATCTGAACACATTCGCGCAAAAATGAAATGACCACAATTTTCTCCAAAACTATAACAGATGCAAACTTGTCCTGTGTGGTGGAGATGAGATTTGATAAAGTAAGTGGAAATCCAGTAAAAGTTTCATTTGGCTACTTTGCACTCTCGAGATAATCGTCACCATGTGCCAAATGCAATAAAAAAGGAATCTGAACACATTCGCGCAAAAATGAAATGACCACAATTTTCTCCAAAACTATAACAGATGCAAACTTGTCCTGTCTGGTGGAGATGAGATTTGATAAAGTAAGTGGAAATCCAGTAAAAGTTTCATTTGGCTACTTTGCACTCTCGAGATAATCGTCACCATGTGCCAAATGCAATAAAAAAGGAATCTGAACACATTCGCGCAAAAATGAAATGACCACAATTTTCTCCAAAACTATAACAGATGCAAACTTGTCCTGTGTGGTGGATATGAGATTTGATAAAGTAAGTGGAAATCCAGTAAAAGTTTCATTTGGCTACTTTGCACTCTCGAGATAATCGTCACCATGTGCCAAATGCAATATTAAAACAGGAATCTGAACACATTCGCGCAAAAATGAAATGACCACAATTTTCTCCAAAACTATAACAGATGCAAACTTGTCCTGTGTGGTGGAGATGAGATTTGATAAAGTAAGTGGAAATCCAGTAAAAGTTTAATTTGGCTACTTTGCACTCTCGAGATAATCGTCACCATGTGCCAAATGCAATAAAAAAGGAATCTGAACACATTCGCGCAAAAATGAAATGACCACAATTTTCTCCAAAACTATAACAGATGCAAATTTGTCCTGTGTGGTGGAGATGAGATTTGATAAAGTAAGTGGAAATCCAGTAAAAGTTTCATTTGGCTACTTTGCACTCTCGAGATAATCGTCACCATGTGCCAAATGCAATAAAAAAGGAATCTGAACACATTCGCGCAAAAATGAAATGACCACAATTTTCTCCTAAACTATAACAGATGCAAACTTGTCCTGTGTGGTGGAGATGAGATTTGATAAAGTAAGTGGAAATCCAGTAAAAGTTTCATTTGGCTACTTTGCACTCTCGAGATAATCGTCACCATGTGCCAAATGCAATATTAAAACAGGAATCTGAACACATTCGCGCAAAAATGAAATGACCACAATTTTCTCCAAAACTATAACAGATGCAAACTTGTCCTGTGTGGTGGAGATGAGATTTGATAAAGTAAGTGGAAATCCAGTAAAAGTTTCATTTGGCTACTTTGCACTCTCGAGATAATCGTCACCATGTGCCAAATGCAATAAAAAAGGAATCTGAACACATTCGCGCAAAAATGAAATGACCACAATTTTCTCCAAAACTATAACAGATGCAAACTTGTCCTGTGTGGTGGAGATGAGATTTGATAAAGTAAGTGGAAATCCAGTAAAAGTTTCATTTGGCTACTTTGCACTCTCGAGATAATCGTCACCATGTGCCAAATGCAATATTAAAACAGGAATCTGAACACATTCGCGCAAAAATGAAATGACCACAATTTTCTCCAAAACTATAACAGATGCAAACTTGTCCTGTGTGGTGGAGATGAGATTTGATAAAGTAAGTGGAAATCCAGTAAAAGTTTCATTTGGCTACTTTGCACTCTCGAGATAATCGTCACCATGTGCCAAATGCAACAAAACAGTAATCTGAACACATTCGCGCAAAAATGAAATGACCACAATTTTCTCCAAAACTATAACAGATGCAAACTTGTCCTGTGTGGTGGAGATGAGATTTGATAAAGTAAGTGGAAATCCAGTAAAAGTTTCATTTGGCTACTTTGCACTCTCGAGATAATCGTCACCATGTGCCAAATGCAATAAAACAGTAATCTGAACACATTCGCGCAAAAATGAAATGACCACAATTTTCTCCAAAACTATAACAGATGCAAACTTGTCCTGTGTGGTGGAGATGAGATTTGATAAAGTAAGTGGAAATCCAGTAAAAGTTTCATTTGGCTACTTTGCACTCTCGAGATAATCGTCACCATGTGCCAAATGCAATAAAAAAGGAATCTGAACACATTCGCGCAAAAATGAAATGACCACAATTTTCTCCAAAACTATAACAGATGCAAACTTGTCCTGTGTGGTGGAGATGAGATTTGATAAAGTAAGTGGAAATCCAGTAAAAGTTTCATTTGGCTACTTTGCACTCTCGAGATAATCGTCACCATGTGCCAAATGCAATAAAACAGTAATCTGAACACATTCGCGCAAAAATGAAATGACCACAATTTTCTCCAAAACTATAACAGATGCAAACTTGTCCTGTGTGGTGGAGATGAGATTTGATAAAGTAAGTGGAAATCCAGTAAAAGTTTCATTTGGCTACTTTGCACTCTCGAGATAATCGTCACCATGTGCCAAATGCAATAAAAAAGGAATCTGAACACATTCGCGCAAAAATGAAATGACCACAATTTTCTCCAAAACTATAACAGATGCAAACTTGTCCTGTCTGGTGGAGATGAGATTTGATAAAGTAAGTGGAAATCCAGTAAAAGTTTCATTTGGCTACTTTGCACTCTCGAGATAATCGTCACCATGTGCCAAATGCAATAAAAAAGGAATCTGAACACATTCGCGCAAAAATGAAATGACCACAATTTTCTCCAAAACTATAACAGATGCAAACTTGTCCTGTGTGGTGGAGATGAGATTTGATAAAGTAAGTGGAAATCCAGTAAAAGTTTCATTTGGCTACTTTGCACTCTCGAGATAATCGTCACCATGTGCCAAATGCAATATTAAAACAGGAATCTGAACACATTCGCGCAAAAATGAAATGACCACAATTTTCTCCAAAACTATAACAGATGCAAACTTGTCCTGTGTGGTGGAGATGAGATTTGATAAAGTAAGTGGAAATCCAGTAAAAGTTTCATTTGGCTACTTTGCACTCTCGAGATAATCGTCACCATGTGCCAAATGCAATAAAAAAGGAATCTGAACACATTCGCGCAAAAATGAAATGACCACAATTTTCTCCAAAACTATAACAGATGCAAACTTGTCCTGTGTGGTGGAGATGAGATTTGATAAAGTAAGTGGAAATCCAGTAAAAGTTTCATTTGGCTACTTTGCACTCTCGAGATAATCGTCACCATGTGCCAAATGCAATAAAAAAGGAATCTGAACACATTCGCGCAAAAATTAAATGACCACAATTTTCTCCAAAACTATAACAGATGCAAACTTGTCCTGTGTGGTGGAGATGAGATTTGATAAAGTAAGTGGAAATCCAGTAAAAGTTTCATTCGGCTACTTTGCACTCTCGAGATAATCGTCACCATGTGCCAAATGCAATATTAAAACAGTAATCTGAACACATTCGCGCAAAAATGAAATGACCACAATTTTCTCCAAAACTATAACAGATGCAAACTTGTCCTGTGTGGTGGAGATGAGATTTGATAAAGTAAGTGGAAATCCAGTAAAAGTTTCATTTGGCTACTTTGCACTCTCGAGATAATCGTCACCATGTGCCAAATGCAATAAAAAAGGAATCTGAACACATTCGCGCAAAAATGAAATGACCACAATTTTCTCCAAAACTATAACAGATGCAAACTTGTCCTGTGTGGTGGAGATGAGATTTGATAAAGTAAGTGGAAATCCAGTAAAAGTTTCATTTGGCTACTTTGCACTCTCGAGATAATCGTCACCATGTGCCAAATGCAATAAAACAGTAATCTGAACACATTCGCGCAAAAATGAAATGACCACAATTTTCTCCAAAACTATAACAGATGCAAACTTGTCCTGTGTGGTTGAGATGAGATTTGATAAAGTAAGTGGAAATCCAGTAAAAGTTTCATTTGGCTACTTTGCACTCTCGAGATAATCGTCACCATGTGCCAAATGCAATAAAAAAGGAATCTGAACACATTCGCGCAAAAATGAAATGACCACAATTTTCTCCAAAACTATAACAGATGCAAACTTGTCCTGTGTGGTGGAGATGAGATTTGATAAAGTAAGTGGAAATCCAGTAAAAGTTTCATTTGGCTACTTTGCACTCTCGAGATAATCGTCACCATGTGCCAAATGCAATAAAAAAGGAATCTGAACACATTCGCGCAAAAATGAAATGACCACAATTTTCTCCAAAACTATAACAGATGCAAACTTGTCCTGTGTGGTGGAGATGAGATTTGATAAAGTAAGTGGAAATCCAGTAAAAGTTTCATTTGGCTACTTTGCACTCTCGAGATAATCGTCACCATGTGCCAAATGCAATAAAAAAGGAATCTGAACACATTCGCGCAAAAATGAAATGACCACAATTTTCTCCAAAACTATAACAGATGCAAACTTGTCCTGTGTGGTGGAGATGAGATTTGATAAAGTAAGTGGAAATCCAGTAAAAGTTTCATTTGGCTACTTTGCACTCTCGAGATAATCGTCACCATGTGCCAAATGCAATAAAACAGTAATCTGAACACATTCGCGCAAAAATGAAATGACCACAATTTTCTCCAAAACTATAACAGATGCAAACTTGTCCTGTGTGGTGGAGATGAGATTTGATAAAGTAAGTGGAAATCCAGTAAAAGTTTCATTTGGCTACTTTGCACTCTCGAGATAATCGTCACCATGTGCCAAATGCAATAAAAAAGGAATCTGAACACATTCGCGCAAAAATGAAATGACCACAATTTTCTCCAAAACTATAACAGATGCAAACTTGTCCTGTGTGGTGGAGATGAGATTTGATAAAGTAAGTGGAAATCCAGTAAAAGTCTCATTTGGCTACTTTGCACTCTCGAGATAATCGTCACCATGTGCCAAATGCAATAAGAAAGGAATCTGAACACATTCGCGCAAAAATGAAATGACCACAATTTTCTCCAAAACTATAACAGATGCAAACTTGTCCTGTGTGGTGGATATGAGATTTGATAAAGTAAGTGGAAATCCAGTAAAAGTTTCATTTGGCTACTTTGCACTCTCGAGATAATCGTCACCATGTGCCAAATGCAATATTAAAACAGGAATCTGAACACATTCGCGCAAAAATGAAATGACCACAATTTTCTCCAAAACTATAACAGATTCAAACTTGTCCTGTGTGGTGGAGATGAGATTTGATAAAGTAAGTGGAAATCCAGTAAAAGTTTAATTTGGCTACTTTGCACTCTCGAGATAATCGTCACCATGTGCCAAATGCAATAAAAAAGGAATCTGAACACATTCGCGCAAAAATGAAATGACCACAATTTTCTCCAAAACTATAACAGATGCAAATTTGTCCTGTGTGGTGGAGATGAGATTTGATAAAGTAAGTGGAAATCCAGTAAAAGTTTCATTTGGCTACTTTGCACTCTCGAGATAATCGTCACCATGTGCCAAATGCAATAAAAAAGGAATCTGAACACATTCGCGCAAAAATGAAATGACCACAATTTTCTCCTAAACTATAACAGATGCAAACTTGTCCTGTGTGGTGGAGATGAGATTTGATAAAGTAAGTGGAAATCCAGTAAAAGTTTCATTTGGCTACTTTGCACTCTCGAGATAATCGTCACCATGTGCCAAATGCAATATTAAAACAGGAATCTGAACACATTCGCGCAAAAATGAAATGACCACAATTTTCTCCAAAACTATAACAGATGCAAACTTGTCCTGTGTGGTGGAGATGAGATTTGATAAAGTAAGTGGAAATCCAGTAAAAGTTTCATTTGGCTACTTTGCACTCTCGAGATAATCGTCACCATGTGCCAAATGCAATAAAAAAGGAATCTGAACACATTCGCGCAAAAATGAAATGACCACAATTTTCTCCAAAACTATAACAGATGCAAACTTGTCCTGTGTGGTGGAGATGAGATTTGATAAAGTAAGTGGAAATCCAGTAAAAGTTTCATTTGGCTACTTTGCACTCTCGAGATAATCGTCACCATGTGCCAAATGCAATATTAAAACAGGAATCTGAACACATTCGCGCAAAAATGAAATGACCACAATTTTCTCCAAAACTATAACAGATGCAAACTTGTCCTGTGTGGTGGAGATGAGATTTGATAAAGTAAGTGGAAATCCAGTAAAAGTTTCATTTGGCTACTTTGCACTCTCGAGATAATCGTCACCATGTGCCAAATGCAACAAAACAGTAATCTGAACACATTCGCGCAAAAATGAAATGACCACAATTTTCTCCAAAACTATAACAGATGCAAACTTGTCCTGTGTGGTGGAGATGAGATTTGATAAAGTAAGTGGAAATCCAGTAAAAGTTTCATTTGGCTACTTTGCACTCTCGAGATAATCGTCACCATGTGCCAAATGCAATAAAACAGTAATCTGAACACATTCGCGCAAAAATGAAATGACCACAATTTTCTCCAAAACTATAACAGATGCAAACTTGTCCTGTGTGGTGGAGATGAGATTTGATAAAGTAAGTGGAAATCCAGTAAAAGTTTCATTTGGCTACTTTGCACTCTCGAGATAATCGTCACCATGTGCCAAATGCAATAAAAAAGGAATCTGAACACATTCGCGCAAAAATGAAATGACCACAATTTTCTCCAAAACTATAACAGATGCAAACTTGTCCTGTGTGGTGGAGATGAGATTTGATAAAGTAAGTGGAAATCCAGTAAAAGTTTCATTTGGCTACTTTGCACTCTCGAGATAATCGTCACCATGTGCCAAATGCAATAAAAAGGAATCTGAACACATTCGCGCAAAAATGAAATGACCACAATTTTCTCCAAAACTATAACAGATGCAAACTTGTCCTGTGTGGTGGAGATGAGATTTGATAAAGTAAGTGGAAATCCAGTAAAAGTTTCATTTGGCTACTTTGCACTCTCGAGATAATCGTCACCATGTGCCAAATGCAATAAAAAAGGAATCTGAACACATTCGCGCAAAAATGAAATGACCACAATTTTCTCCAAAACTATAACAGATGCAAACTTGTCCTGTGTGGTGGAGATGAGATTTGATAAAGTAAGTGGAAATCCAGTAAAAGTTTCATTTGGCTACTTTGCACTCTCGAGATAATCGTCACCATGTGCCAAATGCAATAAAAAAGGAATCTGAACACATTCGCGCAAAAATGAAATGACCACAATTTTCTCCAAAACTATAACAGATGCAAACTTGTCCTGTGTGGTGGAGATGAGATTTGATAAAGTAAGTGGAAATCCAGTAAAAGTTTCATTTGGCTACTTTGCACTCTCGAGATAATCGTCACCATGTGCCAAATGCAATATTAAAACAGGAATCTGAACACATTCGCGCAAAAATGAAATGACCACAATTTTCTCCAAAACTATAACAGATGCAAACTTGTCCTGTGTGGTGGAGATGAGATTTGATAAAGTAAGTGGAAATCCAGTAAAAGTTTCATTTGGCTACTTTGCACTCTCGAGATAATCGTCACCATGTGCCAAATGCAATAAAAAAGGAATCTGAACACATTCGCGCAAAAATGAAATGACCACAATTTTCTCCAAAACTATAACAGATGCAAACTTGTCCTGTGTGGTGGAGATGAGATTTGATAAAGTAAGTGGAAATCCAGTAAAAGTTTCATTTGGCTACTTTGCACTCTCGAGATAATCGTCACCATGTGCCAAATGCAATAAAAAAGGAATCTGAACACATTCGCGCAAAAATTAAATGACCACAATTTTCTCCAAAACTATAACAGATGCAAACTTGTCCTGTGTGGTGGAGATGAGATTTGATAAAGTAAGTGGAAATCCAGTAAAAGTTTCATTCGGCTACTTTGCACTCTCGAGATAATCGTCACCATGTGCCAAATGCAATATTAAAACAGTAATCTGAACACATTCGCGCAAAAATGAAATGACCACAATTTTCTCCAAAACTATAACAGATGCAAACTTGTCCTGTGTGGTGGAGATGAGATTTGATAAAGTAAGTGGAAATCCAGTAAAAGTTTCATTTGGCTACTTTGCACTCTCGAGATAATCGTCACCATGTGCCAAATGCAATAAAAAAGGAATCTGAACACATTCGCGCAAAAATGAAATGACCACAATTTTCTCCAAAACTATAACAGATGCAAACTTGTCCTGTGTGGTGGAGATGAGATTTGATAAAGTAAGTGGAAATCCAGTAAAAGTTTCATTTGGCTACTTTGCACTCTCGAGATAATCGTCACCATGTGCCAAATGCAATAAAACAGTAATCTGAACACATTCGCGCAAAAATGAAATGACCACAATTTTCTCCAAAACTATAACAGATGCAAACTTGTCCTGTGTGGTGGAGATGAGATTTGATAAAGTAAGTGGAAATCCAGTAAAAGTTTCATTTGGCTACTTTGCACTCTCGAGATAATCGTCACCATGTGCCAAATGCAATAAAAAAGGAATCTGAACACATTCGCGCAAAAATGAAATGACCACAATTTTCTCCAAAACTATAACAGATGCAAACTTGTCCTGTGTGGTGGAGATGAGATTTGATAAAGTAAGTGGAAATCCAGTAAAAGTTTCATTTGGCTACTTTGCACTCTCGAGATAATCGTCACCATGTGCCAAATGCAATAAAAAAGGAATCTGAACACATTCGCGCAAAAATGAAATGACCACAATTTTCTCCAAAACTATAACAGATGCAAACTTGTCCTGTGTGGTGGAGATGAGATTTGATAAAGTAAGTGGAAATCCAGTAAAAGTTTCATTTGGCTACTTTGCACTCTCGAGATAATCGTCACCATGTGCCAAATGCAATAAAAAAGGAATCTGAACACATTCGCGCAAAAATGAAATGACCACAATTTTCTCCAAAACTATAACAGATGCAAACTTGTCCTGTGTGGTGGAGATGAGATTTGATAAAGTAAGTGGAAATCCAGTAAAAGTTTCATTTGGCTACTTTGCACTCTCGAGATAATCGTCACCATGTGCCAAATGCAATAAAACAGTAATCTGAACACATTCGCGCAAAAATGAAATGACCACAATTTTCTCCAAAACTATAACAGATGCAAACTTGTCCTGTGTGGTGGAGATGAGATTTGATAAAGTAAGTGGAAATCCAGTAAAAGTTTCATTTGGCTACTTTGCACTCTCGAGATAATCGTCACCATGTGCCAAATGCAATAAAAAAGGAATCTGAACACATTCGCGCAAAAATGAAATGACCACAATTTTCTCCAAAACTATAACAGATGCAAACTTGTCCTGTGTGGTGGAGATGAGATTTGATAAAGTAAGTGGAAATCCAGTAAAAGTCTCATTTGGCTACTTTGCACTCTCGAGATAATCGTCACCATGTGCCAAATGCAATAAGAAAGGAATCTGAACACATTCGCGCAAAAATGAAATGACCACAATTTTCTCCAAAACTATAACAGATGCAAACTTGTCCTGTGTGGTGGATATGAGATTTGATAAAGTAAGTGGAAATCCAGTAAAAGTTTCATTTGGCTACTTTGCACTCTCGAGATAATCGTCACCATGTGCCAAATGCAATATTAAAACAGGAATCTGAACACATTCGCGCAAAAATGAAATGACCACAATTTTCTCCAAAACTATAACAGATTCAAACTTGTCCTGTGTGGTGGAGATGAGATTTGATAAAGTAAGTGGAAATCCAGTAAAAGTTTCATTTGGCTACTTTGCACTCTCGAGATAATCGTCACCATGTGCCAAATGCAATAAAAAAGGAATCTGAACACATTCGCGCAAAAATGAAATGACCACAATTTTCTCCAAAATTTTAACAGATGCAAACTTGTCCTGTGTGGTGGAGATGAGATTTGATAAAGTAAGTGGAAATCCAGTAAAAGTTTCATTTGGCTACTTTGCACTCTCGAGATAATCGTCACCATGTGCCAAATGCAATAAAAAAGGAATCTTAACACATTCGCGCAAAAATGAAATGACCACAATTTTCTCCAAAACTATAACAGATGCAAACTTGTCCTGTGTGATGGAGATGAGATTTGATAAAGTAAGTGGAAATCCAGTAAAAGTTTCATTTGGCTACTTTGCACTCTCGAGATAATCGTCACCATGTGCCAAATGCAATAAAAAAGGAATCTGAACACATTCGCGCAAAAATGAAATGACCACAATTTTCTCCAAAACTATAACAGATGCAAACTTGTCCTGTGTAGTGGAGATGAGATTTGATAAAGTAAGTGGAAATCCAGTAAAAGTTTCATTTGGCTACTTTGCACTCTCGAGATAATCGTCACCATGTGCCAAATGCAATAAAAAAGGAATCTGAACACATTCGCGCAAAAATGAAATGACCACAATTTTCTCCAAAACTATAACAGATGCAAACTTGTCCTGTGTGGTGGAGATGAGATTTGATAAAGTAAGTGGAAATCCAGTAAAAGTTTCATTTGGCTACTTTGCACTCTCGAGATAATCGTCACCATGTGCCAAATGCAATAAAAAAGGAATCTAAACACATTCGCGCAAAAATGAAATGACCACAATTTTCTCCAAAATTTTAACAGATGCAAACTTGTCCTGTGTGGTGGAGATGAGATTTGATAAAGTAAGTGGAAATCCAGTAAAAGTTTCATTTGGCTACTTTGCACTCTCGAGATAATCGTCACCAAGTGCCAAATGCAATATTAAAACAGGAATCTGAACACATTCGCGCAAAAATGAAATGACCACAATTTTCTCCAAAACTATAACAGATGCAAACTTGTCCTGTGTGGTGGAGATGAGATTTGATAAAGTAAGTGGAAATCCAGTAAAAGTTTCATTTGGCTACTTTGCACTCTCGAGATAATCGTCACCATGTGCCAAATGCAATAAAAAAGGAATCTGAACACATTCGCGCAAAAATGAAATGACCACAATTTTCTCCAAAACTATAACAGATGCAAACTTGTCCTGTGTGGTGGAGATGAGATTTGATAAAGTAAGTGGAAATCCAGTAAAAGTTTCATTTGGCTACTTTGCACTCTCGAGATAATCGTCACCATGTGCCAAATGCAATAAAAAAGGAATCTGAACACATTCGCGCAAAAATGAAATGACCACAATTTTCTCCAAAACTATAACAGATGCAAACTTGTCCTGTGTGGTGGAGATGAGATTTGATAAAGTAAGTGGAAATCCAGTAAAAGTTTCATTTGGCTACTTTGCACTCTCGAGATAATCGTCACCATGTGCCAAATGCAATATTAAAACAGTAATCTGAACACATTCGGGCAAAAATGAAATGACCACAATTTTCTCCAAAACTATAACAGATGCAAACTTGTCCTGTGTGGTGGAGATGAGATTTGATAAAGTAAGTGGAAATCCAGTAAAAGTTTCATTTGGCTACTTTGCACTCTCGAGATAATCGTCACCATGTGCCAAATGCAATAAAAAAGGAATCTGAACACATTCGCGCAAAAATGAAATGACCACAATTTTCTCCAAAACTATAACAGATGCAAACTTGTCCTGTGTGATGGAGATGAGATTTGATAGAGTAAGTGGAAATCCAGTAAAAGTTTCATTTGGCTACTTTGCACTCTCGAGATAATCGTCACCATGTGCCAAATGCAATAAAAAAGGAATCTGAACACATTCGCGCAAAAATGAAATGACCACAATTTTCTCCAAAACTATAACAGATGCAAACTTGTCCTGTGTGGTGGAGATGAGATTTGATAAAGTAAGTGGAAATCCAGTAAAAGTTTCATTTGGCTACTTTGCACTCTCGAGATAATCGTCACCATGTGCCAAATGCAATAAAAAAGGAATCTGAACACATTCGCGCAAAAATGAAATGACCACAATTTTCTCCAAAACTATAACAGATGCAAACTTGTCCTGTGTGGTGGAGATGAGATTTGATAAAGTAAGTGGAAATCCAGTAAAAGTTTCATTTGGCTACTTTGCACTCTCGAGATAATCGTCACCATGTGCCAAATGCAATATTAAAACAGGAATCTGAACACATTCGCGCAAAAATGAAATGACCATAATTTTCTCCAAAACTATAACAGATGCAAACTTGTCCTGTGTGGTGGAGATGAGATTTGATAAAGTAAGTGGAAATCCAGTAAAAGTTTCATTTGGCTACTTTGCACTCTCGAGATAATCGTCACCATGTGCCAAATGCAATAAAAAAGGAATCTGAACACATTCGCGCAAAAATGAAATGACCACAATTTTCTCCAAAACTATAACAGATGCAAACTTGTCCTGTGTGGTGGAGATGAGATTTGATAAAGTAAGTGGAAATCCAGTAAAAGTTTCATTTGGCTACTTTGCACTCTCGAGATAATCGTCACCATGTGCCAAATGCAATATTAAAACAGGAATCTGAACACATTCGCGCAAAAATGAAATGACCACAATTTTCTCCAAAACTATAACAGATGCAAACTTGTCCTGTGTGGTGGAGATGAGATTTGATAAAGTAAGTGGAAATCCAGTAAAAGTTTCATTTGGCTACTTTGCACTCTCGAGATAATCGTCACCATGTGCCAAATGCAATAAAAAAGGAATCTGAACACATTCGCGCAAAAATGAAATGACCACAATTTTCTCCAAAACTATAACAGATGCAAACTTGTCCTGTGTGATGGAGATGAGATTTGATAAAGTAAGTGGAAATCCAGTAAAAGTTTCATTTGGCTACTTTGCACTCTCGAGATAATCGTCACCATGTGCCAAATGCAATAAAAAAGGAATCTGAACACATTCGCGCAAAAATGAAATGACCACAATTTTCTCCAAAACTATAACAGATGCAAACTTGTCCTGTGTGGTGGAGATGAGATTTGATAAAGTAAGTGGAAATCCAGTAAAAGTTTCATTTGGCTACTTTGCACTCTCGAGATAATCGTCACCATGTGCCAAATGCAATAAAAAAGGAATCTGAACACATTCGCGCAAAAATGAAATGACCACAATTTTCTCCAAAACTATAACAGATGCAAACTTGTCCTGTGTGGTGGAGATGAGATTTGATAAAGTAAGTGGAAATCCAGTAAAAGTTTCATTTGGCTACTTTGCACTCTCGAGATAATCGTCACCATGTGCCAAATGCAATATTAAAACAGGAATCTGAACACATTCGCGCAAAAATGAAATGACCACAATTTTCTCCAAAACTATAACAGATGCAAACTTGTCCTGTGTGGTGGAGATGAGATTTGATAAAGTAAGTGGAAATCCAGTAAAAGTTTCATTTGGCTACTTTGCACTCTCGAGATAATCGTCACCATGTGCCAAATGCAATAAAAAAGGAATCTGAACACATTCGCGCAAAAATGAAATGACCACAATTTTCTCCAAAACTATAACAGATGCAAACTTGTCCTGTGTGGTGGAGATGAGATTTGATAAAGTAAGTGGAAATCCAGTAAAAGTTTCATTTGGCTACTTTGCACTCTCGAGATAATCGTCACCATGTGCCAAATGCAATATTAAAACAGGAATCTGAACACATTCGCGCAAAAATGAAATGACCACAATTTTCTCCAAAACTTTAACAGATGCAAACTTGTCCTGTGTGGTGGAGATGAGATTTGATAAAGTAAGTGGAAATCCAGTAAAACTTTCATTTGGCTACTTTGCACTCTCGAGATAATCGTCACCATGTGCCAAATGCAACAAAACAGTAATCTGAACACATTCGTGCAAAAATGAAATGACCACAATTTTCTCCAAAACTATAACAGATGCAAACTTGTCCTGTGTGGTGAATATGAGATTTGATAAAGTAAGTGGAAATCCAGTAAAAGTTTCATTTGGCTACTTTGCACTCTCGAGATAATCGTCACCATGTGCCAAATGCAATAAAACAGTAATCTGAACACATTCGCGCAAAAATGAAATGACCACAATTTTCTCCAAAACTATAACAGATGCAAACTTGTCCTGTGTGGTGGAGATGAGATTTGATAAAGTAAGTGGAAATCCAGTATAAGTTTCATTTGGCTACTTTGCACTCTCGAGATAATCGTCACCATGTGCCAAATGCAATAAAAAAGGAATCTGAACACATTCGCGCAAAAATGAAATGACCACAATTTTCTCCAAAACTATAACAGATGCAAACTTGTCCTGTGTGGTGGAGATGAGATTTGATAAAGTAGGTGGAAATCCAGTAAAAGTTTCATTTGGCTACTTTGCACTCTCGAGATAATCGTCACCATGTGCCAAATGCAATAAAAAAGGAATCTGAACACATTCGCGCAAAAATGAAATGACCACAATTTTCTCCAAAACTATAACAGATGTAAACTTGTCCTGTGTGGTGGAGATGAGATTTGATAAAGTAAGTGGAAATCCAGTAAAAGTTTCATTTGGCTACTTTGCACTCTCGAGATAATCGTCACCATGTGCCAAATGCAATATTAAAACAGGAATCTGAACACATTCGAGCAAAAATGAAATGACCACAATTTTCTCCAAAACTATAACAGATGCAAACTTGTCCTGTGTGGTGGAGATGAGATTTGATAAAGTAAGTGGAAATACAGTAAAAGTTTCATTTGGCTACTTTGCACTCTCGAGATAATCGTCACCATGTGCCAAATGCAATAAAAAAGGAATCTGAACACATTCGCGCAAAAATGAAATGACCACAATTTTCTCCAAAACTATAACAGATGCAAACTTGTCCTGTGTGGTGGAGATGAGATTTGATAAAGTAAGTGGAAATCCAGTAAAAGTTTCATTTTGCTACTTTGCACTCTCGAGATAATCGTCACCATGTGCCAAATGCAATAAAAAAGGAATCTGAACACATTCGCGCAAAAATGAAATGACCACAATTTTCTCCAAAACTATAACAGATGCAAACTTGTCCTGTGTGGTGATGAGATTTGATAAAGTAAGTGGAAATCCAGTAAAAGTTTCATTTGGCTACTTTGCACTCTCGAGATAATCGTCACCATGTGCCAAATGCAATATTAAAACAGTAATCTGAACACATTCGCGCAAAAATGAAATGACCACAATTTTCTCCAAAACTATAACAGATGCAAACTTGTCCTGTGTGGTTGAGATGAGATTTGATAAAGTAAGTGGAAATCCAGTAAAAGTTTCATTTGGCTACTTTGCACTCTCGAGATAATCGTCACCATGTGCCAAATGCAATAAAAAAGGAATCTGAACACATTCGCGCAAAAATGAAATGACCACAATTTTCTCCAAAACTATAACAGATGCAAACTTGTCCTGTGTGGTGGAGATGAGATTTGATAAAGTAAGTGGAAATCCAGTAAAAGTTTTATTTGGCTACTTTGCACTCTCGAGATAATCGTCACCATGTGCCAAATGCAATAAAAAAGGAATCTGAACACATTCGCGCAAAAATGAAATGACCACAATTTTCTCCAAAACTATAACAGATGCAAACTTGTCCTGTGTGGTGGAGATGAGATTTGATAAAGTAAGTGGAAATCCAGTAAAAGTTTCATTTGGCTACTTTGCACTCTCGAGATAATCGTCACCATGTGCCAAATGCAATAAAAAAGGAATCTGAACACATTCGCGCAAAAATGAAATGACCACAATTTTCTCCAAAACTATAACAGATGCAAACTTGTCCTGTGTGGTGGAGATGAGATTTGATAAAGTAAGTGGAAATCCAGTAAAAGTTTCATTTGGCTACTTTGCACTCTCGAGATAATCGTCACCATGTGCCAAATGCAATAAAAAAGGAATCTGAACACATTCGCGCAAAAATGAAATGACCACAATTTTCTCCAAAACTATAACAGATGCAAACTTGTCCTGTGTGGTGGAGATGAGATTTGATAAAGTAAGTGGAAATCCAGTAAAAGTTTCATTTGGCTACTTTGCACTCTCGAGATAATCGTCACCATGTGCCAAATGCAATATTAAAACAGGAATCTGAACACATTCGCGCAAAAATGAAATGACCACAATTTTCTCCAAAACTATAACAGATGCAAACTTGTCCTGTGTGATGGAGATGAGATTTGATAAAGTAAGTGGAAATCCAGTAAAAGTTTCATTTGGCTACTTTGCACTCTCGAGATAATCGTCACCATGTGCCAAATGCAATAAAAAAGGAATCTGAACACATTCGCGCAAAAATGAAATGACCACAATTTTCTCCAAAACTATAACAGATGCAAACTTGTCCTGTGTGGTGGAGATGAGATTTGATAAAGTAAGTGGAAATCCAGTAAAAGTTTCATTTGGCTACTTTGCACTCTCGAGATAATCGTCACCATGTGCCAAATGCAATAAAAAAGGAATCTGAACACATTCGCGCAAAAATGAAATGACCACAATTTTCTCCAAAACTATAACAGATGCAAACTTGTCCTGTGTGGTGGAGATGAGATTTGATAAAGTAAGTGGAAATCCAGTAAAAGTTTCATTTGGCTACTTTGCACTCTCGAGATAATCGTCACCATGTGCCAAATGCAATATTAAAACAGGAATCTGAACACATTCGCGCAAAAATGAAATGACCACAATTTTCTCCAAAACTATAACAGATGCAAACTTGTCCTGTGTGGTGGAGATGAGATTTGATAAAGTAAGTGGAAATCCAGTAAAAGTTTCATTTGGCTACTTTGCACTCTCGAGATAATCGTCACCATGTGCCAAATGCAATAAAAAAGGAATCTGAACACATTCGCGCAAAAATGAAATGACCACAATTTTCTCCAAAACTATAACAGATGCAAACTTGTCCTGTGTGGTGGAGATGAGATTTGATAAAGTAAGTGGAAATCCAGTAAAAGTTTCATTTGGCTACTTTGCACTCTCGAGATAATCGTCACCATGTGCCAAATGCAATATTAAAACAGGAATCTGAACACATTCGCGCAAAAATGAAATGACCACAATTTTCTCCAAAACTTTAACAGATGCAAACTTGTCCTGTGTGGTGGAGATGAGATTTGATAAAGTAAGTGGAAATCCAGTAAAACTTTCATTTGGCTACTTTGCACTCTCGAGATAATCGTCACCATGTGCCAAATGCAACAAAACAGTAATCTGAACACATTCGCGCAAAAATGAAATGACCACAATTTTCTCCAAAACTATAACAGATGCAAACTTGTCCTGTGTGGTGGAGATGAGATTTGATAAAGTAAGTGGAAATCCAGTAAAAGTTTCATTTGGCTACTTTGCACTCTCGAGATAATCGTCACCATGTGCCAAATGCAATAAAAAAGGAATCTGAACACATTCGCGCAAAAATGAAATGACCACAATTTTCTCCAAAACTATAACAGATGCAAACTTGTCCTGTGTGGTGGAGATGAGATTTGATAAAGTAAGTGGAAATCCAGTAAAAGTTTCATTTGGCTACTTTGCACTCTCGAGATAATCGTCACCATGTGCCAAATGCAATATTAAAACAGGAATCTGAACACATTCGCGCAAAAATGAAATGACCACAATTTTCTCCAAAACTATAACAGATGCAAACTTGTCCTGTGTGGTGGAGATGAGATTTGATAAAGTAAGTGGAAATCCAGTAAAAGTTTCATTTGGCTACTTTGCACTCTCGAGATAATCGTCACCATGTGCCAAATGCAATAAAAAAGGAATCTGAACACATTCGCGCAAAAATGAAATGACCACAATTTTCTCCAAAACTATAACAGATGCAAACTTGTCCTGTGTGGTGGAGATGAGATTTGATAAAGTAAGTGGAAATCCAGTAAAAGTTTCATTTGGCTACTTTGCACTCTCGAGATAATCGTCACCATGTGCCAAATGCAATATTAAAACAGGAATCTGAACACATTCGCGCAAAAATGAAATGACCACAATTTTCTCCAAAACTTTAACAGATGCAAACTTGTCCTGTGTGGTGGAGATGAGATTTGATAAAGTAAGTGGAAATCCAGTAAAACTTTCATTTGGCTACTTTGCACTCTCGAGATAATCGTCACCATGTGCCAAATGCAACAAAACAGTAATCTGAACACATTCGCGCAAAAATGAAATGACCACAATTTTCTCCAAAACTATAACAGATGCAAACTTGTCCTGTGTGGTGGAGATGAGATTTGATAAAGTAAGTGGAAATCCAGTAAAAGTTTCATTTGGCTACTTTGCACTCTCGAGATAATCGTCACCATGTGCCAAATGCAATAAAACAGTAATCTGAACACATTCGCGCAAAAATGAAATGACCACAATTTTCTCCAAAACTATAACAGATGCAAACTTGTCCTGTGTGGTGGAGATGAGATTTGATAAAGTAAGTGGAAATCCAGTATAAGTTTCATTTGGCTACTTTGCACTCTCGAGATAATCGTCACCATGTGCCAAATGCAATAAAAAAGGAATCTGAACACATTCGCGCAAAAATGAAATGACCACAATTTTCTCCAAAACTATAACAGATGCAAACTTGTCCTGTGTGGTGGAGATGAGATTTGATAAAGTAGGTGGAAATCCAGTAAAAGTTTCATTTGGCTACTTTGCACTCTCGAGATAATCGTCACCATGTGCCAAATGCAATAAAAAAGGAATCTGAACACATTCGCGCAAAAATGAAATGACCACAATTTTCTCCAAAACTATAACAGATGTAAACTTGTCCTGTGTGGTGGAGATGAGATTTGATAAAGTAAGTGGAAATCCAGTAAAAGTTTCATTTGGCTACTTTGCACTCTCGAGATAATCGTCACCATGTGCCAAATGCAATATTAAAACAGGAATCTGAACACATTCGAGCAAAAATGAAATGACCACAATTTTCTCCAAAACTATAACAGATGCAAACTTGTCCTGTGTGGTGGAGATGAGATTTGATAAAGTAAGTGGAAATACAGTAAAAGTTTCATTTGGCTACTTTGCACTCTCGAGATAATCGTCACCATGTGCCAAATGCAATAAAAAAGGAATCTGAACACATTCGCGCAAAAATGAAATGACCACAATTTTCTCCAAAACTATAACAGATGCAAACTTGTCCTGTGTGGTGGAGATGAGATTTGATAAAGTAAGTGGAAATCCAGTAAAAGTTTCATTTGGCTACTTTGCACTCTCGAGATAATCGTCACCATGTGCCAAATGCAATAAAAAAGGAATCTGAACACATTCGCGCAAAAATGAAATGACCACAATTTTCTCCAAAACTATAACAGATGCAAACTTGTCCTGTGTGGTGATGAGATTTGATAAAGTAAGTGGAAATCCAGTAAAAGTTTCATTTGGCTACTTTGCACTCTCGAGATAATCGTCACCATGTGCCAAATGCAATATTAAAACAGTAATCTGAACACATTCGCGCAAAAATGAAATGACCACAATTTTCTCCAAAACTATAACAGATGCAAACTTGTCCTGTGTGGTTGAGATGAGATTTGATAAAGTAAGTGGAAATCCAGTAAAAGTTTCATTTGGCTACTTTGCACTCTCGAGATAATCGTCACCATGTGCCAAATGCAATAAAAAAGGAATCTGAACACATTCGCGCAAAAATGAAATGACCACAATTTTCTCCAAAACTATAACAGATGCAAACTTGTCCTGTGTGGTGGAGATGAGATTTGATAAAGTAAGTGGAAATCCAGTAAAAGTTTCATTTGGCTACTTTGCACTCTCGAGATAATCGTCACCATGTGCCAAATGCAATAAAAAAGGAATCTGAACACATTCGCGCAAAAATGAAATGACCACAATTTTCTCCAAAACTATAACAGATGCAAACTTGTCCTGTGTGGTGGAGATGAGATTTGATAAAGTAAGTGGAAATCCAGTAAAAGTTTCATTTGGCTACTTTGCACTCTCGAGATAATCGTCACCATGTGCCAAATGCAATAAAAAAGGAATCTGAACACATTCGCGCAAAAATGAAATGACCACAATTTTCTCCAAAACTATAACAGATGTAAACTTGTCCTGTGTGGTGGAGATGAGATTTGATAAAGTAAGTGGAAATCCAGTAAAAGTTTCATTTGGCTACTTTGCACTCTCGAGATAATCGTCACCATGTGCCAAATGCAATATTAAAACAGGAATCTGAACACATTCGCGCAAAAATGAAATGACCACAATTTTCTCCAAAACTATAACAGATGCAAACTTGTCCTGTGTGGTGGAGATGAGATTTGATAAAGTAAGTGGAAATCCAGTAAAAGTTTCATTTGGCTACTTTGCACTCTCGAGATAATCGTCACCATGTGCCAAATGCAATAAAAAAGGAATCTGAACACATTCGCGCAAAAATGAAATGACCACAATTTTCTCCAAAACTATAACAGATGCAAACTTGTCCTGTGTGGTGGAGATGAGATTTGATAAAGTAAGTGGAAATCCAGTAAAAGTTTCATTTGGCTATTTTGCACTCTCGAGATAATCGTCACCATGTGCCAAATGCAATAAAAAAGGAATCTGAACACATTCGCGCAAAAATGAAATGACCACAATTTTCTCCAAAACTATAACAGATGCAAACTTGTCCTGTGTGGTGGAGATGAGATTTGATAAAGTAAGTGGAAATCCAGTAAAAGTTTCATTTGGCTACTTTGCACTCTCGAGATAATCGTCACCATGTGCCAAATGCAATATTAAAACAGTAATCTGAACACATTCGCGCAAAAATGAAATGAACACAATTTTCTCCAAAACTATAACAGATGCAAACTTGTCCTGTGTGGTGGAGATGAGATTTGATAAAGTAAGTGGAAATCCAGTAAAAGTTTCATTTGGCTACTTTGCACTCTCGAGATAATCGTCACCATGTGCCAAATGCAATAAAAAAGGAATCTGAACACATTCGCGCAAAAATGAAATGACCACAATTTTCTCCAAAACTATAACAGATGCAAACTTGTCCTGTGTGGTGGAGATGAGATTTGATAAAGTAAGTGGAAATCCAGTAAAAGTTTCATTTGGCTACTTTGCACTCTCGAGATAATCGTCACCATGTGCCAAATGCAATAAAAAAGGAATCTGAACACATTCGCGCAAAAATGAAATGACCACAATTTTCTCCAAAACTATAACAGATGCAAACTTGTCCTGTGTGGTGGAGATGAGATTTGATAAAGTAAGTGGAAATCCAGTAAAAGTTTCATTTGGCTACTTTGCACTCTCGAGATAATCGTCACCATGTGCCAAATGCAATAAAAAAGGAATCTGAACACATTCGCGCAAAAATGAAATGACCACAATTTTCTCCTAAACTATAACAGATGCAAACTTGTCCTGTGTGGTGGAGATGAGATTTGATAAAGTAAGTGGAAATCCAGTAAAAGTTTCATTTGGCTACTTTGCACTCTCGAGATAATCGTCACCATGTGCCAAATGCAATATTAAAACAGGAATCTGAACACATTCGCGCAAAAATGAAATGACCACAATTTTCTCCAAAACTATAACAGATGCAAACTTGTCCTGTGTGGTGGAGATGAGATTTGATAAAGTAAGTGGAAATCCAGTAAAAGTTTCATTTGGCTACTTTGCACTCTCGAGATAATCGTCACCATGTGCCAAATGCAATAAAAAAGGAATCTGAACACATTCGCGCAAAAATGAAATGACCACAATTTTCTCCAAAACTATAACAGATGCAAACTTGTCCTGTGTGGTGGAGATGAGATTTGATAAAGTAAGTGGAAATCCAGTAAAAGTTTCATTTGGCTGCTTTGCACTCTCGAGATAATCGTCACCATGTGCCAAATGCAATAAAACAGTAATCTGAACACATTCGCGCAAAAATGAAATGACCACAATTTTCTCCAAAACTATAACAGATGCAAACTTGTCCTGTGTGGTGGAGATGAGATTTGATAAAGTAAGTGGAAATCCAGTAAAAGTTTCATTTGGCTACTTTGCACTCTCGAGATAATCGTCACCATGTGCCAAATGCAATAAAAAAGGAATCTGAACACATTCGCGCAAAAATGAAATGACCACAATTTTCTCCAAAACTATAACAGATGCAAACTTGTCCTGTGTGGTGGAGATGAGATTTGATAAAGTAAGTGGAAATCCAGTAAAAGTCTCATTTGGCTACTTTGCACTCTCGAGATAATCGTCACCATGTGCCAAATGCAATAAAAAAGGAATCTGAACACATTCGCGCAAAAATGAAATGACCACAATTTTCTCCAAAACTATAACAGATGCAAACTTGTCCTGTGTGGTGGAGATGAGATTTGATAAAGTAAGTGGAAATCCAGTAAAAGTTTCATTTGGCTACTTTGCACTCTCGAGATAATCGTCACCATGTGCCAAATGCAATATTAAAACAGGAATCTGAACACATTCGCGCAAAAATGAAATGACCACAATTTTCTCCAAAACTATAACAGATTCAAACTTGTCCTGTGTGGTGGAGATGAGATTTGATAAAGTAAATGGAAATCCAGTAAAAGTTTCATTTGGCTACTTTGCACTCTCGAGATAATCGTCACCATGTGCCAAATGCAATAAAAAAGGAATCTGAACACATTCGCGCAAAAATGAAATGACCACAATTTTCTCCAAAATTTTAACAGATGCAAACTTGTCCTGTGTGGTGGAGATGAGATTTGATAAAGTAAGTGGAAATCCAGTAAAAGTTTCATTTGGCTACTTTGCACTCTCGAGATAATCGTCACCATGTGCCAAATGCAATATTAAAACAGGAATCTGAACACATTCGCGCAAAAATGAAATGACCACAATTTTCTCCAAAACTTTAACAGATGCAAACTTGTCCTGTGTGGTGGAGATGAGATTTGATAAAGTAAGTGGAAATCCAGTAAAACTTTCATTTGGCTACTTTGCACTCTCGAGATAATCGTCACCATGTGCCAAATGCAACAAAACAGTAATCTGAACACATTCGCGCAAAAATGAAATGACCACAATTTTCTCCAAAACTATAACAGATGCAAACTTGTCCTGTGTGGTGGAGATGAGATTTGATAAAGTAAGTGGAAATCCAGTAAAAGTTTCATTTGGCTACTTTGCACTCTCGAGATAATCGTCACCATGTGCCAAATGCAATAAAAAAGGAATCTGAACACATTCGCGCAAAAATGAAATGACCACAATTTTCTCCAAAACTATAACAGATGCAAACTTGTCCTGTGTGGTGGAGATGAGATTTGATAAAGTAAGTGGAAATCCAGTAAAAGTTTCATTTGGCTACTTTGCACTCTCGAGATAATCGTCACCATGTGCCAAATGCAATATTAAAACAGGAATCTGAACACATTCGCGCAAAAATGAAATGACCACAATTTTCTCCAAAACTATAACAGATGCAAACTTGTCCTGTGTGGTGGAGATGAGATTTGATAAAGTAAGTGGAAATCCAGTAAAAGTTTCATTTGGCTACTTTGCACTCTCGAGATAATCGTCACCATGTGCCAAATGCAATAAAAAAGGAATCTGAACACATTCGCGCAAAAATGAAATGACCACAATTTTCTCCAAAACTATAACAGATGCAAACTTGTCCTGTGTGGTGGAGATGAGATTTGATAAAGTAAGTGGAAATCCAGTAAAAGTTTCATTTGGCTACTTTGCACTCTCGAGATAATCGTCACCATGTGCCAAATGCAATATTAAAACAGGAATCTGAACACATTCGCGCAAAAATGAAATGACCACAATTTTCTCCAAAACTTTAACAGATGCAAACTTGTCCTGTGTGGTGGAGATGAGATTTGATAAAGTAAGTGGAAATCCAGTAAAACTTTCATTTGGCTACTTTGCACTCTCGAGATAATCGTCACCATGTGCCAAATGCAACAAAACAGTAATCTGAACACATTCGCGCAAAAATGAAATGACCACAATTTTCTCCAAAACTATAACAGATGCAAACTTGTCCTGTGTGGTGGAGATGAGATTTGATAAAGTAAGTGGAAATCCAGTAAAAGTTTCATTTGGCTACTTTGCACTCTCGAGATAATCGTCACCATGTGCCAAATGCAATAAAACAGTAATCTGAACACATTCGCGCAAAAATGAAATGACCACAATTTTCTCCAAAACTATAACAGATGCAAACTTGTCCTGTGTGGTGGAGATGAGATTTGATAAAGTAAGTGGAAATCCAGTATAAGTTTCATTTGGCTACTTTGCACTCTCGAGATAATCGTCACCATGTGCCAAATGCAATAAAAAAGGAATCTGAACACATTCGCGCAAAAATGAAATGACCACAATTTTCTCCAAAACTATAACAGATGCAAACTTGTCCTGTGTGGTGGAGATGAGATTTGATAAAGTAGGTGGAAATCCAGTAAAAGTTTCATTTGGCTACTTTGCACTCTCGAGATAATCGTCACCATGTGCCAAATGCAATAAAAAAGGAATCTGAACACATTCGCGCAAAAATGAAATGACCACAATTTTCTCCAAAACTATAACAGATGTAAACTTGTCCTGTGTGGTGGAGATGAGATTTGATAAAGTAAGTGGAAATCCAGTAAAAGTTTCATTTGGCTACTTTGCACTCTCGAGATAATCGTCACCATGTGCCAAATGCAATATTAAAACAGGAATCTGAACACATTCGAGCAAAAATGAAATGACCACAATTTTCTCCAAAACTATAACAGATGCAAACTTGTCCTGTGTGGTGGAGATGAGATTTGATAAAGTAAGTGGAAATACAGTAAAAGTTTCATTTGGCTACTTTGCACTCTCGAGATAATCGTCACCATGTGCCAAATGCAATAAAAAAGGAATCTGAACACATTCGCGCAAAAATGAAATGACCACAATTTTCTCCAAAACTATAACAGATGCAAACTTGTCCTGTGTGGTGGAGATGAGATTTGATAAAGTAAGTGGAAATCCAGTAAAAGTTTCATTTGGCTACTTTGCACTCTCGAGATAATCGTCACCATGTGCCAAATGCAATAAAAAAGGAATCTGAACACATTCGCGCAAAAATGAAATGACCACAATTTTCTCCAAAACTATAACAGATGCAAACTTGTCCTGTGTGGTGATGAGATTTGATAAAGTAAGTGGAAATCCAGTAAAAGTTTCATTTGGCTACTTTGCACTCTCGAGATAATCGTCACCATGTGCCAAATGCAATATTAAAACAGTAATCTGAACACATTCGCGCAAAAATGAAATGACCACAATTTTCTCCAAAACTATAACAGATGCAAACTTGTCCTGTGTGGTTGAGATGAGATTTGATAAAGTAAGTGGAAATCCAGTAAAAGTTTCATTTGGCTACTTTGCACTCTCGAGATAATCGTCACCATGTGCCAAATGCAATAAAAAAGGAATCTGAACACATTCGCGCAAAAATGAAATGACCACAATTTTCTCCAAAACTATAACAGATGCAAACTTGTCCTGTGTGGTGGAGATGAGATTTGATAAAGTAAGTGGAAATCCAGTAAAAGTTTCATTTGGCTACTTTGCACTCTCGAGATAATCGTCACCATGTGCCAAATGCAATAAAAAAGGAATCTGAACACATTCGCGCAAAAATGAAATGACCACAATTTTCTCCAAAACTATAACAGATGCAAACTTGTCCTGTGTGGTGGAGATGAGATTTGATAAAGTAAGTGGAAATCCAGTAAAAGTTTCATTTGGCTACTTTGCACTCTCGAGATAATCGTCACCATGTGCCAAATGCAATAAAAAAGGAATCTGAACACATTCGCGCAAAAATGAAATGACCACAATTTTCTCCAAAACTATAACAGATGCAAACTTGTCCTGTGTGGTGGAGATGAGATTTGATAAAGTAAGTGGAAATCCAGTAAAAGTTTCATTTGGCTACTTTGCACTCTCGAGATAATCGTCACCATGTGCCAAATGCAATAAAAAAGGAATCTGAACACATTCGCGCAAAAATGAAATGACCACAATTTTCTCCAAAACTATAACAGATGCAAACTTGTCCTGTGTGGTGATGAGATTTGATAAAGTAAGTGGAAATCCAGTAAAAGTTTCATTTGGCTACTTTGCACTCTCGAGATAATCGTCACCATGTGCCAAATGCAATATTAAAACAGTAATCTGAACACATTCGCGCAAAAATGAAATGACCACAATTTTCTCCAAAACTATAACAGATGCAAACTTGTCCTGTGTGGTTGAGATGAGATTTGATAAAGTAAGTGGAAATCCAGTAAAAGTTTCATTTGGCTACTTTGCACTCTCGAGATAATCGTCACCATGTGCCAAATGCAATAAAAAAGGAATCTGAACACATTCGCGCAAAAATGAAATGACCACAATTTTCTCCAAAACTATAACAGATGCAAACTTGTCCTGTGTGGTGGAGATGAGATTTGATAAAGTAAGTGGAAATCCAGTAAAAGTTTCATTTGGCTACTTTGCACTCTCGAGATAATCGTCACCATGTGCCAAATGCAATAAAAAAGGAATCTGAACACATTCGCGCAAAAATGAAATGACCACAATTTTCTCCAAAACTATAACAGATGCAAACTTGTCCTGTGTGGTGGAGATGAGATTTGATAAAGTAAGTGGAAATCCAGTAAAAGTTTCATTTGGCTACTTTGCACTCTCGAGATAATCGTCACCATGTGCCAAATGCAATAAAAAAGGAATCTGAACACATTCGCGCAAAAATGAAATGACCACAATTTTCTCCAAAACTATAACAGATGTAAACTTGTCCTGTGTGGTGGAGATGAGATTTGATAAAGTAAGTGGAAATCCAGTAAAAGTTTCATTTGGCTACTTTGCACTCTCGAGATAATCGTCACCATGTGCCAAATGCAATATTAAAACAGGAATCTGAACACATTCGCGCAAAAATGAAATGACCACAATTTTCTCCAAAACTATAACAGATGCAAACTTGTCCTGTGTGGTGGAGATGAGATTTGATAAAGTAAGTGGAAATCCAGTAAAAGTTTCATTTGGCTACTTTGCACTCTTGAGATAATCGTCACCATGTGCCAAATGCAATAAAAAAGGAATCTGAACACATTCGCGCAAAAATGAAATGACCACAATTTTCTCCAAAACTATAACAGATGCAAACTTGTCCTGTGTGGTGGAGATGAGATTTGATAAAGTAAGTGGAAATCCAGTAAAAGTTTCATTTGGCTATTTTGCACTCTCGAGATAATCGTCACCATGTGCCAAATGCAATAAAAAAGGAATCTGAACACATTCGCGCAAAAATGAAATGACCACAATTTTCTCCAAAACTATAACAGATGCAAACTTGTCCTGTGTGGTGGAGATGAGATTTGATAAAGTAAGTGGAAATCCAGTAAAAGTTTCATTTGGCTACTTTGCACTCTCGAGATAATCGTCACCATGTGCCAAATGCAATATTAAAACAGTAATCTGAACACATTCGCGCAAAAATGAAATGAACACAATTTTCTCCAAAACTATAACAGATGCAAACTTGTCCTGTGTGGTGGAGATGAGATTTGATAAAGTAAGTGGAAATCCAGTAAAAGTTTCATTTGGCTACTTTGCACTCTCGAGATAATCGTCACCATGTGCCAAATGCAATAAAAAAGGAATCTGAACACATTCGCGCAAAAATGAAATGACCACAATTTTCTCCAAAACTATAACAGATGCAAACTTGTCCTGTGTGGTGGAGATGAGATTTGATAAAGTAAGTGGAAATCCAGTAAAAGTTTCATTTGGCTACTTTGCACTCTCGAGATAATCGTCACCATGTGCCAAATGCAATAAAAAAGGAATCTGAACACATTCGCGCAAAAATGAAATGACCACAATTTTCTCCAAAACTATAACAGATGCAAACTTGTCCTGTGTGGTGGAGATGAGATTTGATAAAGTAAGTGGAAATCCAGTAAAAGTTTCATTTGGCTACTTTGCACTCTCGAGATAATCGTCACCATGTGCCAAATGCAATAAAAAAGGAATCTGAACACATTCGCGCAAAAATGAAATGACCACAATTTTCTCCTAAACTATAACAGATGCAAACTTGTCCTGTGTGGTGGAGATGAGATTTGATAAAGTAAGTGGAAATCCAGTAAAAGTTTCATTTGGCTACTTTGCACTCTCGAGATAATCGTCACCATGTGCCAAATGCAATATTAAAACAGGAATCTGAACACATTCGCGCAAAAATGAAATGACCACAATTTTCTCCAAAACTATAACAGATGCAAACTTGTCCTGTGTGGTGGAGATGAGATTTGATAAAGTAAGTGGAAATCCAGTAAAAGTTTCATTTGGCTACTTTGCACTCTCGAGATAATCGTCACCATGTGCCAAATGCAATAAAAAAGGAATCTGAACACATTCGCGCAAAAATGAAATGACCACAATTTTCTCCAAAACTATAACAGATGCAAACTTGTCCTGTGTGGTGGAGATGAGATTTGATAAAGTAAGTGGAAATCCAGTAAAAGTTTCATTTGGCTGCTTTGCACTCTCGAGATAATCGTCACCATGTGCCAAATGCAATAAAACAGTAATCTGAACACATTCGCGCAAAAATGAAATGACCACAATTTTCTCCAAAACTATAACAGATGCAAACTTGTCCTGTGTGGTGGAGATGAGATTTGATAAAGTAAGTGGAAATCCAGTAAAAGTTTCATTTGGCTACTTTGCACTCTCGAGATAATCGTCACCATGTGCCAAATGCAATAAAAAAGGAATCTGAACACATTCGCGCAAAAATGAAATGACCACAATTTTCTCCAAAACTATAACAGATGCAAACTTGTCCTGTGTGGTGGAGATGAGATTTGATAAAGTAAGTGGAAATCCAGTAAAATTCTCATTTGGCTACTTTGCACTCTCGAGATAATCGTCACCATGTGCCAAATGCAATAAAAAAGGAATCTGAACACATTCGCGCAAAAATGAAATGACCACAATTTTCTCCAAAACTATAACAGATGCAAACTTGTCCTGTGTGGTGGAGATGAGATTTGATAAAGTAAGTGGAAATCCAGTAAAAGTTTCATTTGGCTACTTTGCACTCTCGAGATAATCGTCACCATGTGCCAAATGCAATATTAAAACAGGAATCTGAACACATTCGCGCAAAAATGAAATGACCACAATTTTCTCCAAAACTATAACAGATTCAAACTTGTCCTGTGTGGTGGAGATGAGATTTGATAAAGTAAATGGAAATCCAGTAAAAGTTTCATTTGGCTACTTTGCACTCTCGAGATAATCGTCACCATGTGCCAAATGCAATAAAAAAGGAATCTGAACACATTCGCGCAAAAATGAAATGACCACAATTTTCTCCAAAATTTTAACAGATGCAAACTTGTCCTGTGTGGTGGAGATGAGATTTGATAAAGTAAGTGGAAATCCAGTAAAAGTTTCATTTGGCTACTTTGCACTCTCGAGATAATCGTCACCATGTGCCAAATGCAATATTAAAACAGGAATCTGAACACATTCGCGCAAAAATGAAATGACCACAATTTTCTCCAAAACTATAACAGATGCAAACTTGTCCTGTGTGGTGGAGATGAGATTTGATAAAGTAAGTGGAAATCCAGTAAAAGTTTCATTTGGCTACTTTGCACTCTCGAGATAATCGTCACCATGTGCCAAATGCAATAAAAAAGGAATCTGAACACATTCGCGCAAAAATGAAATGACCACAATTTTCTCCAAAACTATAACAGATGCAAACTTGTCCTGTGTGGTGGAGATGAGATTTGATAAAGTTAGTGGAAATCCAGTAAAAGTTTCATTTGGCTACTTTGCACTCTCGAGATAATCGTCACCATGTGCCAAATGCAATAAAAAAGGAATCTGAACACATTCGCGCAAAAATGAAATGACCACAATTTTCTCCAAAACTATAACAGATGCAAACTTGTCCTGTGTGGTGGAGATGAGATTTGATAAAGTAAGTGGAAATCCAGTAAAAGTTTCATTTGGCTACTTTGCACTCTCAAGATAATCGTCACCATGTGCCAAATGCAATATTAAAACAGTAATCTGAACACATTCGCGCAAAAATGAAATGACCACAATTTTCTCCAAAACTATAACAGATGCAAACTTGTCCTGTGTGGTGGAGATGAGATTTGATAAAGTAAGTGGAAATCCAGTAAAAGTTTCATTTGGCTACTTTGCACTCTCGAGATAATCGTCACCATGTGCCAAATGCAATAAAAAAGGAATCTTAACACATTCGCGCAAAAATGAAATGACCACAATTTTCTCCAAAACTATAACAGATGCAAACTTGTCCTGTGTGGTGGAGATGAGATTTGATAAAGTAAGTGGAAATCAAGTAAAAGTTTCATTTGGCTACTTTGCACTCTCGAGATAATCGTCACCATGTGCCAAATGCAATAAAAAAGGAATCTGAACACATTCGCGCAAAAATGAAATGACCACAATTTTCTCCAAAACTATAACAGATGCAAACTTGTCCTGTGTGATGGAGATGAGATTTGATAAAGTAAGTGGAAATCCAGTAAAAGTTTCATTTGGCTACTTTGCACTCTCGAGATAATCGTCACCATGTGCCAAATGCAATAAAAAAGGAATCTGAACACATTCGCGCAAAAATGAAATGACCACAATTTTCTCCAAAACTATAACAGATGCAAACTTGTCCTGTGTGGTGGAGATGAGATTTGATAAAGTAAGTGGAAATCCAGTAAAAGTTTCATTTGGCTACTTTGCACTCTCGAGATAATCGTCACCATGTGTCAAATGCAATAAAAAAGGAATCTGAACACATTCGCGCAAAAATGAAATGACCACAATTTTCTCCAAAACTATAACAGATGCAAACTTGTCCTGTGTGGTGGAGATGAGATTTGATAAAGTAAGTGGAAATCCAGTAAAAGTTTCATTTGGCTACTTTGCACTCTCGAGATAATCGTCACCATGTGCGAAATGCAATATTAAAACAGGAATCTGAACACATTCGCGCAAAAATGAAATGACCACAATTTTCTCCAAAACTATAACAGATGCAAACTTGTCCTGTGTGGTGGAGATGAGATTTGATAAAGTAAGTAGAAATCCAGTAAAAGTTTCATTTGGCTACTTTGCACTCTCGAGATAATCGTCACCATGTGCCAAATGCAATATTAAAAAAGGAATCTGAACACATTCGCGCAAAAATGAAATGACCACAATTTTCTCCAAAACTATAACAGATGCAAACTTGTCCTGTGTGGTGGAGATGAGATTTGATAAAGTAAGTGGAAATCCAGTAAAAGTTTCATTTGGCTACTTTGCACTCTCGAGATAATCGTCACCATGTGCCAAATGCAATATTAAAACAGGAATCTGAACACATTCGCGCAAAAATGAAATGACCACAATTTTCTCCAAAACTATAACAGATGCAAACTTGTCCTGTGTGGTGGAGATGAGATTTGATAAAGTAAGTGGAAATCCAGTAAAAGTTTCATTTGGCTACTTTGCACTCTCGAGATAATCGTCACCATGTGCCAAATGCAATAAAAAAGGAATCTGAACACATTCGCGCAAAAATGAAATGACCACAATTTTCTCCAAAACTATAACAGATGCAAACTTGTCCTGTGTGATGGAGATGAGATTTGATAAAGTAAGTGGAAATCCAGTAAAAGTTTCATTTGGCTACTTTGCACTCTCGAGATAATCGTCACCATGTGCCAAATGCAATAAAAAAGGAATCTGAACACATTCGCGCAAAAATGAAATGACCACAATTTTCTCCAAAACTATAACAGATGCAAACTTGTCCTGTGTGGTGGAGATGAGATTTGATAAAGTAAGTGGAAATCCAGTAAAAGTTTCATTTGGCTACTTTGCACTCTCGAGATAATCGTCACCATGTGCCAAATGCAATAAAAAAGGAATCTGAACACATTCGCGCAAAAATGAAATGACCACAATTTTCTCCAAAACTATAACAGATGCAAACTTGTCCTGTGTGGTGGAGATGAGATTTGATAAAGTAAGTGGAAATCCAGTAAAAGTTTCATTTGGCTACTTTGCACTCTCGAGATAATCGTCACCATGTGCCAAATGCAATATTAAAACAGGAATCTGAACACATTCGCGCAAAAATGAAATGACCACAATTTTCTCCAAAACTATAACAGATGCAAACTTGTCCTGTGTGGTGGAGATGAGATTTGATAAAGTAAGTGGAAATCCAGTAAAAGTTTCATTTGGCTACTTTGCACTCTCGAGATAATCGTCACCATGTGCCAAATGCAATAAAAAAGGAATCTGAACACATTCGCGCAAAAATGAAATGACCACAATTTTCTCCAAAACTATAACAGATGCAAACTTGTCCTGTGTGGTGGAGATGAGATTTGATAAAGTAAGTGGAAATCCAGTAAAAGTTTCATTTGGCTACTTTGCACTCTCGAGATAATCGTCACCATGTGCCAAATGCAATATTAAAACAGGAATCTGAACACATTCGCGCAAAAATGAAATGACCACAATTTTCTCCAAAACTTTAACAGATGCAAACTTGTCCTGTGTGGTGGAGATGAGATTTGATAAAGTAAGTGGAAATCCAGTAAAAGTTTCATTTGGCTACTTTGCACTCTCGAGATAATCGTCACCATGTGCCAAATGCAACAAAACAGTAATCTGAACACTTTCGCGCAAAAATGAAATTACCACAATTTTCTCCAAAACTATAACAGATGCAAACTTGTCCTGTGTGGTGGAGATGAGATTTGATAAAGTAAGTGGAAATCCAGTAAAAGTTTCATTTGGCTACTTTGCACTCTCGAGATAATCGTCACCATGTGCCAAATGCAATAAAACAGTAATCTGAACACATTCGCGCAAAAATGAAATTACCACAATTTTCTCCAAAACTATAACAGATGCAAACTTGTCCTGTGTGGTGGAGATGAGATTTGATAAAGTAAGTGGAAATCCAGTAAAAGTTTCATTTGGCTACTTTGCACTCTCGAGATAATCGTCACCATGTGCCAAATGCAATAAAAAAGGAATCTGAACACATTCGCGCAAAAATGAAATGACCACAATTTTCTCCAAAACTATAACAGATGCAAACTTGTCCTGTGTGGTGGAGATGAGATTTGATAAAGTAAGTGGAAATCCAGTAAAAGTTTCATTTGGCTACTTTGCACTCTCGAGATAATCGTCACCATGTGCCAAATGCAATATTAAAACAGGAATCTGAACACATTCGCGCAAAAATGAAATGACCACAATTTTCTCCAAAACTTTAACAGATGCAAACTTGTCCTGTGTGGTGGAGATGAGATTTGATAAAGTAAGTGGAAATCCAGTAAAAGTTTCATTTGGCTACTTTGCACTCTCGAGATAATCGTCACCATGTGCCAAATGCAACAAAACAGTAATCTGAACACATTCGCGCAAAAATGAAATTACCACAATTTTCTCCAAAACTATAACAGATGCAAACTTGTCCTGTGTGGTGGAGATGAGATTTGATAAAGTAAGTGGAAATCCAGTAAAAGTTTCATTTGGCTACTTTGCACTCTCGAGATAATCGTCACCATGTGCCAAATGCAATAAAACAGTAATCTGAACACATTCGCGCAAAAATGAAATGACCACAATTTTCTCCAAAACTATAACAGATGCAAACTTGTCCTGTGTGGTGGAGATGAGATTTGATAAAGTAAGTGGAAATCCAGTAAAAGTTTCATTTGGCTACTTTGCACTCTCGAGATAATCGTCACCATGTGCCAAATGCAATATTAAAACAGGAATCTGAACACATTCGCGCAAAAATGAAATGACCACAATTTTATCCAAAACTATAACAGATGCAAACTTGTCCTGTGTGGTGGAGATGAGATTTGATAAAGTAAGTGGAAATCCAGTAAAAGTTTCATTTGGCTACTTTGCACTCTCGAGATAATCGTCACCATGTGCCAAATGCAATAAAAAAGGAATCTGAACACATTCGCGCAAAAATGAAATGACCACAATTTTCTCCAAAACTATAACAGATGCAAACTTGTCCTGTGTGGTGGAGATGAGATTTGATAAAGTAAGTGGAAATCCAGTAAAAGTTTCATTTGGCTACTTTGCACTCTCGAGATAATCGTCACCATGTGCCAAATGCAATATTAAAACAGGAATCTGAACACATTCGCGCAAAAATGAAATGACCACAATTTTCTCCAAAACTATAACAGATGCAAACTTGTCCTGTGTGGTGGAGATGAGATTTGATAAAGTAAGTGGAAATCCAGTAAAAGTTTCATTTGGCTACTTTGCACTCTCGAGATAATCGTCACCATGTGCCAAATGCAATAAAAAAGGAATCTGAACACATTCGCGCAAAAATGAAATGACCACAATTTTCTCCAAAACTATAACAGATGCAAACTTGTCCTGTGTGGTGGAGATGAGATTTGATAAAGTAAGTGGAAATCCAGTAAAAGTTTCATTTGGCTACTTTGCACTCTCGAGATAATCGTCACCATGTGCCAAATGCAATATTAAAACAGGAGTCTGAACACATTCGCGCAAAAATGAAATGACCACAATTTTCTCCAAAACTTTAACAGATGCAAACTTGTCCTGTGTGGTGGAGATGAGATTTGATAAAGTAAGTGGAATTCCAGTAAAAGTTTCATTTGGCTACTTTGCACTCTCGAGATAATCGTCACCATGTGCCAAATGCAACAAAACAGTAATCTGAACACATTCGCGCAAAAATGAAATTACAACAATTTTCTCCAAAACTATAACAGATGCAAACTTGTCCTGTGTGGTGGAGATGAGATTTGATAAAGTAAGTGGAAATCCAGTAAAAGTTTCATTTGGCTACTTTGCACTCTCGAGATAATCGTCACCATGTGCCAAATGCAATAAAACAGTAATCTGAACACATTCGAGCAAAAATGAAATGACCACAATTTTCTCCAAAACTATAACAGATGCAAACTTGTCCTGTGTGGTGGAGATGAGATTTGATAAAGTAAGTGGAAATCCAGTAAAAGTTTCATTTGGCTACTTTGCACTCTCGAGATAATCGTCACCATGTGCCAAATGCAATAAAAAAGGAATCTGAACACATTCGCGCAAAAATGAAATGACCACAATTTTCTCCAAAACTATAACAGATGCAAACTTGTCCTGTGTGGTGGAGATGAGATTTGATAAAGTAAGTGGAAATCCAGTAAAAGTTTCATTTGGCTACTTTGCACTCTCGAGATAATCGTCACCATGTGCCAAATGCAATATTAAAACAGGAATCTGAACACATTCGCGCAAAAATGAAATGACCACAATTTTATCCAAAACTATAACAGATGCAAACTTGTCCTGTGTGGTGGAGATGAGATTTGATAAAGTAAGTGGAAATCCAGTAAAAGTTTCATTTGGCTACTTTGCACTCTCGAGATAATCGTCACCATGTGCCAAATGCAATAAAAAAGGAATCTGAACACATTCGCGCAAAAATGAAATGACCACAATTTTCTCCAAAACTATAACAGATGCAAACTTGTCCTGTGTGGTGGAGATGAGATTTGATAAAGTAAGTGGAAATCCAGTAAAAGTTTCATTTGGCTACTTTGCACTCTCGAGATAATCGTCACCATGTGCCAAATGCAATATTAAAACAGTAATCTGAACACATTCGCGCAAAAATGAAATGACCACAATTTTCTCCAAAACTATAACAGATGCAAACTTGTCCTGTGTGGTGGAGATGAGATTTGATAAAGTAAGTGGAAATCCAGTAAAAGTTTCATTTGGCTACTTTGCACTCTCGAGATAATCGTCACCATGTGCCAAATGCAATAAAAAAGGAATCTGAACACATTCGCGCAAAAATGAAATGACCACAATTTTCTCCAAAACTATAACAGATGCAAACTTGTCCTGTGTGGTGGAGATGAGATTTGATAAAGTAAGTGGAAATCCAGTAAAAGTTTCATTTGGCTACTTTGCACTCTCGAGATAATCGTCACCATGTGCCAAATGCAATAAAAAAGGAATCTGAACACATTCGCGCAAAAATGAAATGACCACAATTTTCTCCAAAACTATAACAGATGCAAACTTGTCCTGTGTGGTGGAGATGAGATTTGATAAAGTAAGTGGAAATCCAGTAAAAGTTTCATTTGGCTACTTTGCACTCTCGAGATAATCGTCACCATGTGCCAAATGCAATAAAAAAGGAATCTGAACACATTCGCGCAAAAATGAAATGACCACAATTTTCTCCAAAACTATAACAGATGTAAACTTGTCCTGTGTGGTGGAGATGAGATTTGATAAAGTAAGTGGAAATCCAGTAAAAGTTTCATTTGGCTACTTTGCACTTTCGAGATAATCGTCACCATGTGCCAAATGCAATATTAAAACAGGAATCTGAACACATTCGAGCAAAAATGAAATGACCACAATTTTCTCCAAAACTATAACAGATGCAAACTTGTCCTGTGTGGTGGAGATGAGATTTGATAAAGTAAGTGGAAATACAGTAAAAGTTTCATTTGGCTACTTTGCACTCTCGAGATAATCGTCACCATGTGCCACATGCAATAAAAAAGGAATCTGAACACATTCGCGCAAAAATGAAATGACCACAATTTTCTCCAAAACTATAACAGATGCAAACTTGTCCTGTGTGGTGGAGATGAGATTTGATAAAGTAAGTGGAAATCCAGTAAAAGTTTCATTTGGCTACTTTGCACTCTCGAGATAATCGTCACCATGTGCCAAATGCAATATTAAAACAGTAATCTGAACACATTCGCGCAAAAATGAAATGACCACAATTTTCTCCAAAACTATAACAGATGCAAACTTGTCCTGTGTGGTGGAGATGAGATTTGATAAAGTAAGTGGAAATCCAGTAAAAGTTTCATTTGGCTACTTTGCACTCTCGAGATAATCGTCACCATGTGCCAAATGCAATAAAAAAGGAATCTGAACACATTCGCGCAAAAATGAAATGACCACAATTTTCTCCAAAACTATAACAGATGCAAACTTGTCCTGTGTGGTGGAGATGAGATTTGATAAAGTAAGTGGAAATCCAGTAAAAGTTTCATTTGGCTACTTTGCACTCTCGAGATAATCGTCACCATGTGCCAAATGCAATAAAAAAGGAATCTGAACACATTCGCGCAAAAATGAAATGACCACAATTTTCTCCAAAACTATAACAGATGTAAACTTGTCCTGTGTGGTGGAGATGAGATTTGATAAAGTAAGTGGAAATCCAGTAAAAGTTTCATTTGGCTACTTTGCACTCTCGAGATAATCGTCACCATGTGCCAAATGCAATATTAAAACAGGAATCTGAACACATTCGCGCAAAAATGAAATGACCACAATTTTCTCCAAAACTATAACAGATGCAAACTTGTCCTGTGTGGTGGAGATGAGATTTGATAAAGTAAGTGGAAATCCAGTAAAAGTTTCATTTGGCTACTTTGCACTCTCGAGATAATCGTCACCATGTGCCAAATGCAATAAAAAAGGAATCTGAACACATTCGCGCAAAAATGAAATGACCACAATTTTCTCCAAAACTATAACAGATGCAAACTTGTCCTGTGTGGTGGAGATGAGATTTGATAAAGTAAGTGGAAATCCAGTAAAAGTTTCATTTGGCTACTTTGCACTCTCGAGATAATCGTCACCATGTGCCAAATGCAATAAAAAAGGAATCTGAACACATTCGCGCAAAAATGAAATGACCACAATTTTCTCCAAAACTATAACAGATGCAAACTTGTCCTGTGTGGTGGAGATGAGATTTGATAAAGTAAGTGGAAATCCAGTAAAAGTTTCATTTGGCTACTTTGCACTCTCGAGATAATCGTCACCATGTGCCAAATGCAATAAAAAAGGAATCTGAACACATTCGCGCAAAAATGAAATGACCACAATTTTCTCCAAAACTATAACAGATGCAAACTTGTCCTGTGTGGTGGAGATGAGATTTGATAAAGTAAGTGGAAATCCAGTAAAAGTTTCATTTGGCTACTTTGCACTCTCGAGATAATCGTCACCATGTGCCAAATGCAATAAAAAAGGAATCTGAACACATTCGCGCAAAAATGAAATGACCACAATTTTCTCCAAAACTATAACAGATGCAAACTTGTCCTGTGTGGTGGAGATGAGATTTGATAAAGTAAGTGGAAATACAGTAAAAGTTTCATTTGGCTACTTTGCACTCTCGAGATAATCGTCACCATGTGCCACATGCAATAAAAAAGGAATCTGAACACATTCGCGCAAAAATGAAATGACCACAATTTTCTCCAAAACTATAACAGATGCAAACTTGTCCTGTGTGGTGGAGATGAGATTTGATAAAGTAAGTGGAAATCCAGTAAAAGTTTCATTTGGCTACTTTGCACTCTCGAGATAATCGTCACCATGTGCCAAATGCAATATTAAACAGTAATCTGAACACATTCGCGCAAAAATGAAATGACCACAATTTTCTCCAAAACTATAACAGATGCAAACTTGTCCTGTGTGGTGGAGATGAGATTTGATAAAGTAAGTGGAAATCCAGTAAAAGTTTCATTTGGCTACTTTGCACTCTCGAGATAATCGTCACCATGTGCCAAATGCAATAAAAAAGGAATCTGAACACATTCGCGCAAAAATGAAATGACCACAATTTTCTCCAAAACTATAACAGATGCAAACTTGTCCTGTGTGGTGGAGATGAGATTTGATAAAGTAAGTGGAAATCCAGTAAAAGTTTCATTTGGCTACTTTGCACTCTCGAGATAATCGTCACCATGTGCCAAATGCAATAAAAAAGGAATCTGAACACATTCGCGCAAAAATGAAATGACCACAATTTTCTCCAAAACTATAACAGATGTAAACTTGTCCTGTGTGGTGGAGATGAGATTTGATAAAGTAAGTGGAAATCCAGTAAAAGTTTCATTTGGCTACTTTGCACTCTCGAGATAATCGTCACCATGTGCCAAATGCAATATTAAAACAGGAATCTGAACACATTCGCGCAAAAATGAAATGACCACAATTTTCTCCAAAACTATAACAGATGCAAACTTGTCCTGTGTGGTGGAGATGAGATTTGATAAAGTAAGTGGAAATCCAGTAAAAGTTTCATTTGGCTACTTTGCACTCTCGAGATAATCGTCACCATGTGCCAAATGCAATAAAAAAGGAATCTGAACACATTCGCGCAAAAATGAAATGACCACAATTTTCTCCAAAACTATAACAGATGCAAACTTGTCCTGTGTGGTGGAGATGAGATTTGATAAAGTAAGTGGAAATCCAGTAAAAGTTTCATTTGGCTACTTTGCACTCTCGAGATAATCGTCACCATGTGCCAAATGCAATATTAAAACAGGAATCTGAACACATTCGCGCAAAAATGAAATGACCACAATTTTCTCCAAAACTTTAACAGATGCAAACTTGTCCTGTGTGGTGGAGATGAGATTTGATAAAGTAAGTGGAAATCCAGTAAAAGTTTCATTTGGCTACTTTGCACTCTCGAGATAATCGTCACCATGTGCCAAATGCAACAAAACAGTAATCTGAACACTTTCGCGCAAAAATGAAATTACCACAATTTTCTCCAAAACTATAACAGATGCAAACTTGTCCTGTGTGGTGGAGATGAGATTTGATAAAGTAAGTGGAAATCCAGTAAAAGTTTCATTTGGCTACTTTGCACTCTCGAGATAATCGTCACCATGTGCCAAATGCAATAAAACAGTAATCTGAACACATTCGCGCAAAAATGAAATTACCACAATTTTCTCCAAAACTATAACAGATGCAAACTTGTCCTGTGTGGTGGAGATGAGATTTGATAAAGTAAGTGGAAATCCAGTAAAAGTTTCATTTGGCTACTTTGCACTCTCGAGATAATCGTCACCATGTGCCAAATGCAATAAAAAAGGAATCTGAACACATTCGCGCAAAAATGAAATGACCACAATTTTCTCCAAAACTATAACAGATGCAAACTTGTCCTGTGTGGTGGAGATGAGATTTGATAAAGTAAGTGGAAATCCAGTAAAAGTTTCATTTGGCTACTTTGCACTCTCGAGATAATCGTCACCATGTGCCAAATGCAATATTAAAACAGGAATCTGAACACATTCGCGCAAAAATGAAATGACCACAATTTTCTCCAAAACTTTAACAGATGCAAACTTGTCCTGTGTGGTGGAGATGAGATTTGATAAAGTAAGTGGAAATCCAGTAAAAGTTTCATTTGGCTACTTTGCACTCTCGAGATAATCGTCACCATGTGCCAAATGCAACAAAACAGTAATCTGAACACATTCGCGCAAAAATGAAATTACCACAATTTTCTCCAAAACTATAACAGATGCAAACTTGTCCTGTGTGGTGGAGATGAGATTTGATAAAGTAAGTGGAAATCCAGTAAAAGTTTCATTTGGCTACTTTGCACTCTCGAGATAATCGTCACCATGTGCCAAATGCAATAAAACAGTAATCTGAACACATTCGCGCAAAAATGAAATGACCACAATTTTCTCCAAAACTATAACAGATGCAAACTTGTCCTGTGTGGTGGAGATGAGATTTGATAAAGTAAGTGGAAATCCAGTAAAAGTTTCATTTGGCTACTTTGCACTCTCGAGATAATCGTCACCATGTGCCAAATGCAATATTAAAACAGGAATCTGAACACATTCGCGCAAAAATGAAATGACCACAATTTTATCCAAAACTATAACAGATGCAAACTTGTCCTGTGTGGTGGAGATGAGATTTGATAAAGTAAGTGGAAATCCAGTAAAAGTTTCATTTGGCTACTTTGCACTCTCGAGATAATCGTCACCATGTGCCAAATGCAATAAAAAAGGAATCTGAACACATTCGCGCAAAAATGAAATGACCACAATTTTCTCCAAAACTATAACAGATGCAAACTTGTCCTGTGTGGTGGAGATGAGATTTGATAAAGTAAGTGGAAATCCAGTAAAAGTTTCATTTGGCTACTTTGCACTCTCGAGATAATCGTCACCATGTGCCAAATGCAATATTAAAACAGGAATCTGAACACATTCGCGCAAAAATGAAATGACCACAATTTTCTCCAAAACTATAACAGATGCAAACTTGTCCTGTGTGGTGGAGATGAGATTTGATAAAGTAAGTGGAAATCCAGTAAAAGTTTCATTTGGCTACTTTGCACTCTCGAGATAATCGTCACCATGTGCCAAATGCAATAAAAAAGGAATCTGAACACATTCGCGCAAAAATGAAATGACCACAATTTTCTCCAAAACTATAACAGATGCAAACTTGTCCTGTGTGGTGGAGATGAGATTTGATAAAGTAAGTGGAAATCCAGTAAAAGTTTCATTTGGCTACTTTGCACTCTCGAGATAATCGTCACCATGTGCCAAATGCAATATTAAAACAGGAGTCTGAACACATTCGCGCAAAAATGAAATGACCACAATTTTCTCCAAAACTTTAACAGATGCAAACTTGTCCTGTGTGGTGGAGATGAGATTTGATAAAGTAAGTGGAATTCCAGTAAAAGTTTCATTTGGCTACTTTGCACTCTCGAGATAATCGTCACCATGTGCCAAATGCAACAAAACAGTAATCTGAACACATTCGCGCAAAAATGAAATTACAACAATTTTCTCCAAAACTATAACAGATGCAAACTTGTCCTGTGTGGTGGAGATGAGATTTGATAAAGTAAGTGGAAATCCAGTAAAAGTTTCATTTGGCTACTTTGCACTCTCGAGATAATCGTCACCATGTGCCAAATGCAATAAAACAGTAATCTGAACACATTCGAGCAAAAATGAAATGACCACAATTTTCTCCAAAACTATAACAGATGCAAACTTGTCCTGTGTGGTGGAGATGAGATTTGATAAAGTAAGTGGAAATCCAGTAAAAGTTTCATTTGGCTACTTTGCACTCTCGAGATAATCGTCACCATGTGCCAAATGCAATAAAAAAGGAATCTGAACACATTCGCGCAAAAATGAAATGACCACAATTTTCTCCAAAACTATAACAGATGCAAACTTGTCCTGTGTGGTGGAGATGAGATTTGATAAAGTAAGTGGAAATCCAGTAAAAGTTTCATTTGGCTACTTTGCACTCTCGAGATAATCGTCACCATGTGCCAAATGCAATATTAAAACAGGAATCTGAACACATTCGCGCAAAAATGAAATGACCACAATTTTATCCAAAACTATAACAGATGCAAACTTGTCCTGTGTGGTGGAGATGAGATTTGATAAAGTAAGTGGAAATCCAGTAAAAGTTTCATTTGGCTACTTTGCACTCTCGAGATAATCGTCACCATGTGCCAAATGCAATAAAAAAGGAATCTGAACACATTCGCGCAAAAATGAAATGACCACAATTTTCTCCAAAACTATAACAGATGCAAACTTGTCCTGTGTGGTGGAGATGAGATTTGATAAAGTAAGTGGAAATCCAGTAAAAGTTTCATTTGGCTACTTTGCACTCTCGAGATAATCGTCACCATGTGCCAAATGCAATATTAAAACAGTAATCTGAACACATTCGCGCAAAAATGAAATGACCACAATTTTCTCCAAAACTATAACAGATGCAAACTTGTCCTGTGTGGTGGAGATGAGATTTGATAAAGTAAGTGGAAATCCAGTAAAAGTTTCATTTGGCTACTTTGCACTCTCGAGATAATCGTCACCATGTGCCAAATGCAATAAAAAAGGAATCTGAACACATTCGCGCAAAAATGAAATGACCACAATTTTCTCCAAAACTATAACAGATGCAAACTTGTCCTGTGTGGTGGAGATGAGATTTGATAAAGTAAGTGGAAATCCAGTAAAAGTTTCATTTGGCTACTTTGCACTCTCGAGATAATCGTCACCATGTGCCAAATGCAATAAAAAAGGAATCTGAACACATTCGCGCAAAAATGAAATGACCACAATTTTCTCCAAAACTATAACAGATGCAAACTTGTCCTGTGTGGTGGAGATGAGATTTGATAAAGTAAGTGGAAATCCAGTAAAAGTTTCATTTGGCTACTTTGCACTCTCGAGATAATCGTCACCATGTGCCAAATGCAATAAAAAAGGAATCTGAACACATTCGCGCAAAAATGAAATGACCACAATTTTCTCCAAAACTATAACAGATGTAAACTTGTCCTGTGTGGTGGAGATGAGATTTGATAAAGTAAGTGGAAATCCAGTAAAAGTTTCATTTGGCTACTTTGCACTTTCGAGATAATCGTCACCATGTGCCAAATGCAATATTAAAACAGGAATCTGAACACATTCGAGCAAAAATGAAATGACCACAATTTTCTCCAAAACTATAACAGATGCAAACTTGTCCTGTGTGGTGGAGATGAGATTTGATAAAGTAAGTGGAAATACAGTAAAAGTTTCATTTGGCTACTTTGCACTCTCGAGATAATCGTCACCATGTGCCACATGCAATAAAAAAGGAATCTGAACACATTCGCGCAAAAATGAAATGACCACAATTTTCTCCAAAACTATAACAGATGCAAACTTGTCCTGTGTGGTGGAGATGAGATTTGATAAAGTAAGTGGAAATCCAGTAAAAGTTTCATTTGGCTACTTTGCACTCTCGAGATAATCGTCACCATGTGCCAAATGCAATATTAAAACAGTAATCTGAACACATTCGCGCAAAAATGAAATGACCACAATTTTCTCCAAAACTATAACAGATGCAAACTTGTCCTGTGTGGTGGAGATGAGATTTGATAAAGTAAGTGGAAATCCAGTAAAAGTTTCATTTGGCTACTTTGCACTCTCGAGATAATCGTCACCATGTGCCAAATGCAATAAAAAAGGAATCTGAACACATTCGCGCAAAAATGAAATGACCACAATTTTCTCCAAAACTATAACAGATGCAAACTTGTCCTGTGTGGTGGAGATGAGATTTGATAAAGTAAGTGGAAATCCAGTAAAAGTTTCATTTGGCTACTTTGCACTCTCGAGATAATCGTCACCATGTGCCAAATGCAATAAAAAAGGAATCTGAACACATTCGCGCAAAAATGAAATGACCACAATTTTCTCCAAAACTATAACAGATGTAAACTTGTCCTGTGTGGTGGAGATGAGATTTGATAAAGTAAGTGGAAATCCAGTAAAAGTTTCATTTGGCTACTTTGCACTCTCGAGATAATCGTCACCATGTGCCAAATGCAATATTAAAACAGGAATCTGAACACATTCGCGCAAAAATGAAATGACCACAATTTTCTCCAAAACTATAACAGATGCAAACTTGTCCTGTGTGGTGGAGATGAGATTTGATAAAGTAAGTGGAAATCCAGTAAAAGTTTCATTTGGCTACTTTGCACTCTCGAGATAATCGTCACCATGTGCCAAATGCAATAAAAAAGGAATCTGAACACATTCGCGCAAAAATGAAATGACCACAATTTTCTCCAAAACTATAACAGATGCAAACTTGTCCTGTGTGGTGGAGATGAGATTTGATAAAGTAAGTGGAAATCCAGTAAAAGTTTCATTTGGCTACTTTGCACTCTCGAGATAATCGTCACCATGTGCCAAATGCAATAAAAAAGGAATCTGAACACATTCGCGCAAAAATGAAATGACCACAATTTTCTCCAAAACTATAACAGATGCAAACTTGTCCTGTGTGGTGGAGATGAGATTTGATAAAGTAAGTGGAAATCCAGTAAAAGTTTCATTTGGCTACTTTGCACTCTCGAGATAATCGTCACCATGTGCCAAATGCAATAAAAAAGGAATCTGAACACATTCGCGCAAAAATGAAATGACCACAATTTTCTCCAAAACTATAACAGATGCAAACTTGTCCTGTGTGGTGGAGATGAGATTTGATAAAGTAAGTGGAAATCCAGTAAAAGTTTCATTTGGCTACTTTGCACTCTCGAGATAATCGTCACCATGTGCCAAATGCAATAAAAAAGGAATCTGAACACATTCGCGCAAAAATGAAATGACCACAATTTTCTCCAAAACTATAACAGATGCAAACTTGTCCTGTGTGGTGGAGATGAGATTTGATAAAGTAAGTGGAAATACAGTAAAAGTTTCATTTGGCTACTTTGCACTCTCGAGATAATCGTCACCATGTGCCACATGCAATAAAAAAGGAATCTGAACACATTCGCGCAAAAATGAAATGACCACAATTTTCTCCAAAACTATAACAGATGCAAACTTGTCCTGTGTGGTGGAGATGAGATTTGATAAAGTAAGTGGAAATCCAGTAAAAGTTTCATTTGGCTACTTTGCACTCTCGAGATAATCGTCACCATGTGCCAAATGCAATATTAAACAGTAATCTGAACACATTCGCGCAAAAATGAAATGACCACAATTTTCTCCAAAACTATAACAGATGCAAACTTGTCCTGTGTGGTGGAGATGAGATTTGATAAAGTAAGTGGAAATCCAGTAAAAGTTTCATTTGGCTACTTTGCACTCTCGAGATAATCGTCACCATGTGCCAAATGCAATAAAAAAGGAATCTGAACACATTCGCGCAAAAATGAAATGACCACAATTTTCTCCAAAACTATAACAGATGCAAACTTGTCCTGTGTGGTGGAGATGAGATTTGATAAAGTAAGTGGAAATCCAGTAAAAGTTTCATTTGGCTACTTTGCACTCTCGAGATAATCGTCACCATGTGCCAAATGCAATAAAAAAGGAATCTGAACACATTCGCGCAAAAATGAAATGACCACAATTTTCTCCAAAACTATAACAGATGTAAACTTGTCCTGTGTGGTGGAGATGAGATTTGATAAAGTAAGTGGAAATCCAGTAAAAGTTTCATTTGGCTACTTTGCACTCTCGAGATAATCGTCACCATGTGCCAAATGCAATATTAAAACAGGAATCTGAACACATTCGCGCAAAAATGAAATGACCACAATTTTCTCCAAAACTATAACAGATGCAAACTTGTCCTGTGTGGTGGAGATGAGATTTGATAAAGTAAGTGGAAATCCAGTAAAAGTTTCATTTGGCTACTTTGCACTCTCGAGATAATCGTCACCATGTGCCAAATGCAATAAAAAAGGAATCTGAACACATTCGCGCAAAAATGAAATGACCACAATTTTCTCCAAAACTATAACAGATGCAAACTTGTCCTGTGTGGTGGAGATGAGATTTGATAAAGTAAGTGGAAATCCAGTAAAAGTTTCATTTGGCTACTTTGCACTCTCGAGATAATCGTCACCATGTGCCAAATGCAATAAAAAAGGAATCTGAACACATTCGCGCAAAAATGAAATGACCACAATTTTCTCCAAAACTATAACAGATGCAAACTTGTCCTGTGTGGTGGAGATGAGATTTGATAAAGTAAGTGGAAATCCAGTAAAAGTTTCATTTGGCTACTTTGCACTCTCGAGATAATCGTCACCATGTGCCAAATGCAATATTAAAACAGTAATCTGAACACATTCGCGCAAAAATGAAATGACCACAATTTTCTCCAAAACTATAACAGATGCAAACTTGTCCTGTGTGGTGGAGATGAGATTTGATAAAGTAAGTGGAAATCCAGTAAAAGTTTCATTTGGCTACTTTGCACTCTCGAGATAATCGTCACCATGTGCCAAATGCAATAAAAAAGGAATCTGAACACATTCGCGCAAAAATGAAATGACCACAATTTTCTCCAAAACTATAACAGATGCAAACTTGTCCTGTGTGGTGGAGATGAGATTTGATAAAGTAAGTGGAAATCCAGTAAAAGTTTCATTTGGCTACTTTGCACTCTCGAGATAATCGTCACCATGTGCCAAATGCAATATTAAAACAGGAATCTGAACACATTCGCGCAAAAATGAAATGACCACAATTTTCTCCAAAACTATAACAGATGCAAACTTGTCCTGTGTGGTGGAGATGAGATTTGATAAAGTAAGTGGAAATCCAGTAAAAGTTTCATTTGGCTACTTTGCACTCTCGAGATAATCGTCACCATGTGCCAAATGCAATAAAAAAGGAATCTGAACACATTCGCGCAAAAATGAAATGACCACAATTTTCTCCAAAACTATAACAGATGCAAACTTGTCCTGTGTGGTGGAGATGAGATTTGATAAAGTGGAAATCCAGTAAAAGTTTCATTTGGCTACTTTGCACTCTCGAGATAATCGTCACCATGTGCCAAATGCAATATTAAAACAGTAATCTGAACACATTCGCGCAAAAATGAAATGACCACAATTTTCTCCAAAACTATAACAGATGCAAACTTGTCCTGTGTGGTGGAGATGAGATTTGATAAAGTAAGTGGAAATCCAGTAAAAGTTTCATTTGGCTACTTTGCACTCTCGAGATAATCGTCACCATGTGCCAAATGCAATAAAAAAGGAATCTGAACACATTCGCGCAAAAATGAAATGACCACAATTTTCTCCAAAACAATAACAGATGCAAACTTGTCCTGTGTGGTGGAGATGAGATTTGATAAAGTAAGTGGAAATCCAGTAAAAGTTTCATTTGGCTACTTTGCACTCTCGAGATAATCGTCACCATGTGCCAAATGCAATAAAAAAGGAATCTGAACACATTCGCGCAAAAATGAAATGACCACAATTTTCTCCAAAACTATAACAGATGCAAACTTGTCCTGTGTGGTGGAGATGAGATTTGATAAAGTAAGTGGAAATCCAGTAAAAGTTTCATTTGGCTACTTTGCACTCTCGAGATAATCGTCACCATGTGCCAAATGCAATATTAAAACAGTAATCTGAACACATTCGCGCAAAAATGAAATGACCACAATTTTCTCCAAAACTATAACAGATGCAAACTTGTCCTGTGTGGTGGAGATGAGATTTGATAAAGTAAGTGGAAATCCAGTAAAAGTTTCATTTGGCTACTTTGCACTCTCGAGATAATCGTCACCATGTGCCAAATGCAATAAAAAAGGAATCTGAACACATTCGCGCAAAAATGAAATGACCACAATTTTCTCCAAAACTATAACAGATGCAAACTTGTCCTGTGTGGTGGAGATGAGATTTGATAAAGTAAGTGGAAATCCAGTAAAAGTTTCATTTGGCTACTTTGCACTCTCGAGATAATCGTCACCATGTGCCAAATGCAATAAAAAAGGAATCTGAACACATTCGCGCAAAAATGAAATGACCACAATTTTCTCCAAAACTATAACAGATGCAAACTTGTCCTGTGTGGTGGAGATGAGATTTGATAAAGTAAGTGGAAATCCAGTAAAAGTTTCATTTGGCTACTTTGCACTCTCGAGATAATCGTCACCATGTGCCAAATGCAATAAAAAAGGAATCTGAACACATTCGCGCAAAAATGAAATGACCACAATTTTCTCCAAAACTATAACAGATGCAAACTTGTCCTGTGTGGTGGAGATGAGATTTGATAAAGTAAGTGGAAATCCAGTAAAAGTTTCATTTGGCTACTTTGCACTCTCGAGATAATCGTCACCATGTGCCAAATGCAATATTAAAACAGGAGTCTGAACACATTCGCGCAAAAATGAAATGACCACAATTTTCTCCAAAACTTTAACAGATGCAAACTTGTCCTGTGTGGTGGAGATGAGATTTGATAAAGTAAGTGGAATTCCAGTAAAAGTTTCATTTGGCTACTTTGCACTCTCGAGATAATCGTCACCATGTGCCAAATGCAACAAAACAGTAATCTGAACACATTCGCGCAAAAATGAAATTACAACAATTTTCTCCAAAACTATAACAGATGCAAACTTGTCCTGTGTGGTGGAGATGAGATTTGATAAAGTAAGTGGAAATCCAGTAAAAGTTTCATTTGGCTACTTTGCACTCTCGAGATAATCGTCACCATGTGCCAAATGCAATAAAACAGTAATCTGAACACATTCGAGCAAAAATGAAATGACCACAATTTTCTCCAAAACTATAACAGATGCAAACTTGTCCTGTGTGGTGGAGATGAGATTTGATAAAGTAAGTGGAAATCCAGTAAAAGTTTCATTTGGCTACTTTGCACTCTCGAGATAATCGTCACCATGTGCCAAATGCAATAAAAAAGGAATCTGAACACATTCGCGCAAAAATGAAATGACCACAATTTTCTCCAAAACTATAACAGATGCAAACTTGTCCTGTGTGGTGGAGATGAGATTTGATAAAGTAAGTGGAAATCCAGTAAAAGTTTCATTTGGCTACTTTGCACTCTCGAGATAATCGTCACCATGTGCCAAATGCAATATTAAAACAGGAATCTGAACACATTCGCGCAAAAATGAAATGACCACAATTTTATCCAAAACTATAACAGATGCAAACTTGTCCTGTGTGGTGGAGATGAGATTTGATAAAGTAAGTGGAAATCCAGTAAAAGTTTCATTTGGCTACTTTGCACTCTCGAGATAATCGTCACCATGTGCCAAATGCAATAAAAAAGGAATCTGAACACATTCGCGCAAAAATGAAATGACCACAATTTTCTCCAAAACTATAACAGATGCAAACTTGTCCTGTGTGGTGGAGATGAGATTTGATAAAGTAAGTGGAAATCCAGTAAAAGTTTCATTTGGCTACTTTGCACTCTCGAGATAATCGTCACCATGTGCCAAATGCAATATTAAAACAGTAATCTGAACACATTCGCGCAAAAATGAAATGACCACAATTTTCTCCAAAACTATAACAGATGCAAACTTGTCCTGTGTGGTGGAGATGAGATTTGATAAAGTAAGTGGAAATCCAGTAAAAGTTTCATTTGGCTACTTTGCACTCTCGAGATAATCGTCACCATGTGCCAAATGCAATAAAAAAGGAATCTGAACACATTCGCGCAAAAATGAAATGACCACAATTTTCTCCAAAACTATAACAGATGCAAACTTGTCCTGTGTGGTGGAGATGAGATTTGATAAAGTAAGTGGAAATCCAGTAAAAGTTTCATTTGGCTACTTTGCACTCTCGAGATAATCGTCACCATGTGCCAAATGCAATAAAAAAGGAATCTGAACACATTCGCGCAAAAATGAAATGACCACAATTTTCTCCAAAACTATAACAGATGCAAACTTGTCCTGTGTGGTGGAGATGAGATTTGATAAAGTAAGTGGAAATCCAGTAAAAGTTTCATTTGGCTACTTTGCACTCTCGAGATAATCGTCACCATGTGCCAAATGCAATAAAAAAGGAATCTGAACACATTCGCGCAAAAATGAAATGACCACAATTTTCTCCAAAACTATAACAGATGTAAACTTGTCCTGTGTGGTGGAGATGAGATTTGATAAAGTAAGTGGAAATCCAGTAAAAGTTTCATTTGGCTACTTTGCACTTTCGAGATAATCGTCACCATGTGCCAAATGCAATATTAAAACAGGAATCTGAACACATTCGAGCAAAAATGAAATGACCACAATTTTCTCCAAAACTATAACAGATGCAAACTTGTCCTGTGTGGTGGAGATGAGATTTGATAAAGTAAGTGGAAATACAGTAAAAGTTTCATTTGGCTACTTTGCACTCTCGAGATAATCGTCACCATGTGCCACATGCAATAAAAAAGGAATCTGAACACATTCGCGCAAAAATGAAATGACCACAATTTTCTCCAAAACTATAACAGATGCAAACTTGTCCTGTGTGGTGGAGATGAGATTTGATAAAGTAAGTGGAAATCCAGTAAAAGTTTCATTTGGCTACTTTGCACTCTCGAGATAATCGTCACCATGTGCCAAATGCAATATTAAAACAGTAATCTGAACACATTCGCGCAAAAATGAAATGACCACAATTTTCTCCAAAACTATAACAGATGCAAACTTGTCCTGTGTGGTGGAGATGAGATTTGATAAAGTAAGTGGAAATCCAGTAAAAGTTTCATTTGGCTACTTTGCACTCTCGAGATAATCGTCACCATGTGCCAAATGCAATAAAAAAGGAATCTGAACACATTCGCGCAAAAATGAAATGACCACAATTTTCTCCAAAACTATAACAGATGCAAACTTGTCCTGTGTGGTGGAGATGAGATTTGATAAAGTAAGTGGAAATCCAGTAAAAGTTTCATTTGGCTACTTTGCACTCTCGAGATAATCGTCACCATGTGCCAAATGCAATAAAAAAGGAATCTGAACACATTCGCGCAAAATGAAATGACCACAATTTTCTCCAAAACTATAACAGATGTAAACTTGTCCTGTGTGGTGGAGATGAGATTTGATAAAGTAAGTGGAAATCCAGTAAAAGTTTCATTTGGCTACTTTGCACTCTCGAGATAATCGTCACCATGTGCCAAATGCAATATTAAAACAGGAATCTGAACACATTCGCGCAAAAATGAAATGACCACAATTTTCTCCAAAACTATAACAGATGCAAACTTGTCCTGTGTGGTGGAGATGAGATTTGATAAAGTAAGTGGAAATCCAGTAAAAGTTTCATTTGGCTACTTTGCACTCTCGAGATAATCGTCACCATGTGCCAAATGCAATAAAAAAGGAATCTGAACACATTCGCGCAAAAATGAAATGACCACAATTTTCTCCAAAACTATAACAGATGCAAACTTGTCCTGTGTGGTGGAGATGAGATTTGATAAAGTAAGTGGAAATCCAGTAAAAGTTTCATTTGGCTACTTTGCACTCTCGAGATAATCGTCACCATGTGCCAAATGCAATAAAAAAGGAATCTGAACACATTCGCGCAAAAATGAAATGACCACAATTTTCTCCAAAACTATAACAAGATGCAAACTTGTCCTGTGTGGTGAGATGAGATTTGATAAAGTAAGTGGAAATCCAGTAAAAGTTTCATTTGGCTACTTTGCACTCTCGAGATAATCGTCACCATGTGCCAAATGCAATAAAAAAGGAATCTGAACACATTCGCGCAAAAATGAAATGACCACAATTTTCTCCAAAACTATAACAGATGCAAACTTGTCCTGTGTGGTGGAGATGAGATTTGATAAAGTAAGTGGAAATCCAGTAAAAGTTTCATTTGGCTACTTTGCACTCTCGAGATAATCGTCACCATGTGCCAAATGCAATAAAAAAGGAATCTGAACACATTCGCGCAAAAATGAAATGACCACAATTTTCTCCAAAACTATAACAGATGCAAACTTGTCCTGTGTGGTGGAGATGAGATTTGATAAAGTAAGTGGAAATACAGTAAAAGTTTCATTTGGCTACTTTGCACTCTCGAGATAATCGTCACCATGTGCCACATGCAATAAAAAAGGAATCTGAACACATTCGCGCAAAAATGAAATGACCACAATTTTCTCCAAAACTATAACAGATGCAAACTTGTCCTGTGTGGTGGAGATGAGATTTGATAAAGTAAGTGGAAATCCAGTAAAAGTTTCATTTGGCTACTTTGCACTCTCGAGATAATCGTCACCATGTGCCAAATGCAATATTAAACAGTAATCTGAACACATTCGCGCAAAAATGAAATGACCACAATTTTCTCCAAAACTATAACAGATGCAAACTTGTCCTGTGTGGTGGAGATGAGATTTGATAAAGTAAGTGGAAATCCAGTAAAAGTTTCATTGGCTACTTTGCACTCTCGAGATAATCGTCACCATGTGCCAAATGCAATAAAAAAGGAATCTGAACACATTCGCGCAAAAATGAAATGACCACAATTTTCTCCAAAACTATAACAGATGCAAACTTGTCCTGTGTGGTGGAGATGAGATTTGATAAAGTAAGTGGAAATCCAGTAAAAGTTTCATTTGGCTACTTTGCACTCTCGAGATAATCGTCACCATGTGCCAAATGCAATAAAAAAGGAATCTGAACACATTCGCGCAAAAATGAAATGACCACAATTTTCTCCAAAACTATAACAGATGTAAACTTGTCCTGTGTGGTGGAGATGAGATTTGATAAAGTAAGTGGAAATCCAGTAAAAGTTTCATTTGGCTACTTTGCACTCTCGAGATAATCGTCCACCATGTGCCAAATGCAATATTAAAACAGGAATCTGAACACATTCGCGCAAAAATGAAATGACCACAATTTTCTCCAAAACTATAACAGATGCAAACTTGTCCTGTGTGGTGGAGATGAGATTTGATAAAGTAAGTGGAAATCCAGTAAAAGTTTCATTTGGCTACTTTGCACTCTCGAGATAATCGTCACCATGTGCCAAATGCAATAAAAAAGGAATCTGAACACATTCGCGCAAAAATGAAATGACCACAATTTTCTCCAAAACTATAACAGATGCAAACTTGTCCTGTGTGGTGGAGATGAGATTTGATAAAGTAAGTGGAAATCCAGTAAAAGTTTCATTTGGCTACTTTGCACTCTCGAGATAATCGTCACCATGTGCCAAATGCAATAAAAAAGGAATCTGAACACATTCGCGCAAAAATGAAATGACCACAATTTTCTCCAAAACTATAACAGATGCAAACTTGTCCTGTGTGGTGGAGATGAGATTTGATAAAGTAAGTGGAAATCCAGTAAAAGTTTCATTTGGCTACTTTGCACTCTCGAGATAATCGTCACCATGTGCCAAATGCAATATTAAAACAGTAATCTGAACACATTCGCGCAAAAATGAAATGACCACAATTTTCTCCAAAACTATAACAGATGCAAACTTGTCCTGTGTGGTGGAGATGAGATTTGATAAAGTAAGTGGAAATCCAGTAAAAGTTTCATTTGGCTACTTTGCACTCTCGAGATAATCGTCACCATGTGCCAAATGCAATAAAAAAGAATCTGAACACATTCGCGCAAAAATGAAATGACCACAATTTTCTCCAAAACTATAACAGATGCAAACTTGTCCTGTGTGGTGGAGATGAGATTTGATAAAGTAAGTGGAAATCCAGTAAAAGTTTCATTTGGCTACTTTGCACTCTCGAGATAATCGTCACCATGTGCCAAATGCAATATTAAAACAGGAATCTGAACACATTCGCGCAAAAATGAAATGACCACAATTTTCTCCAAAACTATAACAGATGCAAACTTGTCCTGTGTGGTGGAGATGAGATTTGATAAAGTAAGTGGAAATCCAGTAAAAGTTTCATTTGGCTACTTTGCACTCTCGAGATAAATCGTCACCGATGTGCCAAATGCAATAAAAAAGGAATCTGAACACATTCGCGCAAAAATGAAATGACCACAATTTTCTCCAAAACTATAACAGATGCAAACTTGTCCTGTGTGGTGGAGATGAGATTTGATAAAGTAAGTGGAAATCCAGTAAAAGTTTCATTTGGCTACTTTGCACTCTCGAGATAATCGTCACCATGTGCCAAATGCAATATTAAAACAGGAATCTGAACACATTCGCGCAAAAATGAAATGACCACAATTTTCTCCAAAACTATAACAGATGCAAACTTGTCCTGTGTGGTGGAGATGAGATTTGATAAAGTAAGTGGAAATCCAGTAAAAGTTTCATTTGGCTACTTTGCACTCTCGAGATAATCGTCACCATGTGCCAAATGCAATAAAAAAGGAATCTGAACACATTCGCGCAAAAATGAAATGACCACAATTTTCTCCAAAACTATAACAGATGCAAACTTGTCCTGTGTGGTGGAGATGAGATTTGATAAAGTGGAAATCCAGTAAAAGTTTCATTTGGCTACTTTGCACTCTCGAGATAATCGTCACCATGTGCCAAATGCAATATTAAAACAGTAATCTGAACACATTCGCGCAAAAA